>NW_028187519.1:0-45000 GCF_964204655.1 Triturus cristatus
CACGCACTAACAGTCAGTATAGTCAGTATAGAATAAGATTCTACTCTAAGAGACCTCTCTTTTGGATAACATGGTTCTTTAAACATAGGATGTTAGATATGATTTGGGGATTAGGTTGACTTGACCCTCCAGACTTCTGTCGCCACATGTAGAGCTAAATGTCAAGTCCCCTTCACCCCCTAGTCGCACGTCAATCATACGTCATGCTGCTGCGCGCGCATCTCTGCCAAGTATTTCTGCTGACATTGCGAAATTATTTCATAGGTCCACCCATATGTGACATCACAACCAATGACGTTTCCTTGTTACTCCCAATTACGCCTCCTTCAGCTACGCATGTGAAATGTTATCTTTGCTATCAATTGTTACGCCTCTTGCATTTGCTTCACTGTAATGCCTATTGTATAAAGGTGATTAATTATCAATAATGTATGTACTTCACTTCCTGAACCTTCGTGGTGATGGAACTTGGAGCAACCGATTCGAATCATCCATTGGAATAAAGCCCATTCCGAACCTCTAATACCACGGATTCTGCCTCTTATTTACTGAGCTATTTTTATTATGTTTCTGTATCAAATTAAGTCCCGGTAATTAAATTATTTACCACAGTCTAGAGCAGCTCTGCTGACCTGGTTCTCTGGCTATAGAGCAGCTCTGCTGACATGGTTCTCTCCCTCTAGCGCAGCTCTGCTGACCTGCTTCTCTGGCTCTACAACAGCTCTGCTGACCTGGTTCTCTGGCTCTAAAGCAGCTCTGCTGACCTGTTTCTCTGGCTCTAGAGCAGCTAGGCTGACCTGGTTCCTAGCCTCTAGATCAGCTGTGCTGACCTGGTTCTCTGGCTCTAGAGTGGCTCTGCTGACCTGGTTCTCTGGCTCTAAAGCAGCTCTGCTGACCTGGTACTCTGGCTCTAAAGTGGCTATGCTTACGTGGTTCTCTGGCTCTAAAGCAGCTCTGCTGACCTGGTTCTCTGGCTCTAGAGCAGCTCTGCTGACCTGGTTCTCTGTCTCTACAATGGCTCTGCTGACCTGGTTCTCTGGCTCTAAAGCACCTCTGCTGACCTGGTTCTCTGGCTCTGCATCAGCTCTGCTGACCTGTTTCTCTGGCTCTAGAGCAGCTCTGCTGACCTGCTTCCTAGGCTGTAGATCAGCGGTGCTGACCTGGTTCTCTGGCTCTAAAGCAGCTCTGCTGACCTGGTTCTTAGGCTCTAGAGCAGCTCTGCTGACCTGGTTCTCTGGCTCTGCAGCAGCTCTGCTGACCTGGTTCTCTGGCTCTAAAGCACCTCTGCTGACCTGGTTATCTGGCTCTGCAGCAGCTCTGCTGACCTGTTTGTCTGGCTCTAGAGCAGCTTTGCTGACCTGGTTCCTAGGCTCTAGATCAGCTGTGCTGACCTGGTTCTCTGGCTCTAAAGCAGCTCTGCTGACCTGGTTCTTAGGCTCTAGAGCAGCTCTGCTGACCTGGTTCTCTGGCTCTAAAGCAGCTCTGCTGACCTGGTTTCTCTGGCTCTACAGCAGCTCTGCTGACCTGGTTCTTTGGCTCTAGAGCAGCTCTGCTGACCTGGTTCTTAGGCTCTAAAGCAGCTCTGCTGACCTGGTTCTCTGGCCCTAGAGCACGCCTGCTGACCTGGTTCTTACGGTCTAGAGCAGCTCTGCTGACCTGCTTCTCTGGCTCTACAACGGCTCTGCTGACCTGCTTCTCTGGCTCTAAAGCAGCTCTGCTGACCTGGTTCTTAGGCTCTAGAGCAGCTGTGCTGACCTGGTTCTCTGGCTCTAAAGCAGCTCTGCTGACCTGGTTCTTATGCTCTAGAGCAGCTTTGCTGACCTGGTTCTCTGGCTCTACAGCAGCTCTGCTGACCTGGTTGTTTGGCTATAAAGCGCCTCTGCTGACCTGGTTCTCTGATTATAAAGAGCCTCTGCTGACCTGGTTCTCTTGCTGTAAAGCGGCTCTGCTGGCCTGGTTCTCTCCCTCTAAAGTAGCTCTGCTGACCTGGTTCTCTGTCTCTACAGCAGCTCTGCTGACCTGGTTCTCTGGCTCTAAAGCAGCTCTGCTGACCTGATTATCTGGCTCTAAAACACCTCTGCTGACCTAGTTCTCTGGCTCTCCAACAACTCTACTGACATGTTTCTCTGGCTCTACCACAGCTCTGCTGACCTGGTTCTTAGGGTCTAGAGCGGCTCTGCTGACCTGGTTCTCTGGCTCTAAAGCGGCTCTGCTTACGTGGTTCTCTGGCTCTAAAGCAGCTCTGCTGACCTGGTTCTCTTGCTCTAGAGCAGCTCTGCTGACCTGGTTCTCTGTCTCTACAATGGCTCTGCTGACCTGGTTCTCTGGCTCTAAAGCACCTCAGCTGCCCTGGTTCTCTGGCTCTGCAGCAGCTCTGCTGACCTGATTCTCTGGCTCTAGAGCAGCTCAGCTGTGCTGACTTGGTTCTCTGGCTCTAAAGCAGCTCTGCTGACCTGGTTCTTAGGCTCTAGAGCAGCTCTGCTGACCTGGTTCTCTGGCTCTGAAGCGGCTCTGCTGACCTGGTTCTCTCGCCCTAGAGTGGCTCTGCTGACGTTGTTCTCTGGCTCTAGAGCAGATCTGCTGACCTGGTTCCTGGCTCTAGAGCAGCTCTGCTAACCTGGTTCCTGGCTCTAGAACAGCTCTGCTGACCTGGTTCTCTGGCTCTGCAGCAGCTCTGCTGACCTGTTTCTCTGGCTCTAGAGCAGCTCTGCTGACCTGGTTCCAAGGCTCTAGATCAGCTGTGCTGACCTGGTTCTCTGGCTCTAAAGCAGCTCTGCTGACCTGGTTCTTAGGCTCTAGAGCAGCTCTGCTGACCTGGTTCTCTGGCTTTAAAGCATCTCTGCTGACCTGGTTTCTCTGGCTCTACAGCAGCTCTGCTGACCTCGTTCTTTGGCTCTAGAGCAGCTCTGCTGACCTGGTTCTTAGGCTCTAGAGCAGCTCTGCTGACCTGGTTCTTAGGCTCTAAAGCAGATCTGCTGACCTGGTTCTCTGGTTTTAGAGCACGCCTGCTGACCTGGTTCTTAGGGTCTAGAGCAGCTCTGCTGACCTGGTTCTCTGGCTCTAGAGCAGCTCTGCTGACCTGGTTCTCTCCCTCTAGAGCAGCTCTGCTGACCTGCTTCTCTGGCTCTACAACAGCTCTGCTGACCTGTTTCTCTGGCTCTAGAGCAGCTCTGCTGACCTGGTTCCTAGCCTCTAGATCAGCTGTGCTGACCTGGTTCTCTGGGTCTAGAGCGACTCTGCTGACCTGGTTCCCTGGCTCTAAAGCAGCTCTGCTGACCTGGTACTCTGGCTCAAAAGTGGCTCTGCTTACGTGGTTCTTTGGCTCTAAAGCAGCTCTGCTGACCTAGTTCTATGGCTCTAGAGCAGCTCTGCTGACCTGGTTCTCTGTCTCTACAATGGCTCTGCTGACCTGGTTGTCTGGTTTTAAAGCACCTCTGCTGACCTGGTTCTCTGGCTCTGCATCAGCTCTGCTGACCTGTTTCTCTGGCTCTAGAGCAGCTCTGCTGACCTGGTTCCTAGGCTCTAGATCAGCTGTGCTGACTTGGTTCTCTGGCTCTAAAGCAGCTCTGATGACCTGGTTCTTAGGCTCTAGAGCAGCTCTGCTGACCTGGTTCTCTGGCTCTGCAGCAGCTCTGCTGACCTGGTTCTCTGGCTCTAAAGCACCTCTGCTGACCTGGTTATCTGGCTCTGCAGCAGCTCTGCTGACCTGTTTCTCTGGCTCTAGAGCAGCTTTGCTGACCTGGTTCCTAGGCTCTAGTTCAGCTGTGCTGACCTGGTTCTCTGGCTCTAAAGCAGCTCTGATGACCTGGTTCTTAGGCTCTAGAGCAGCTCTGCTGACCTGGTTCTCTGGCTCTAAAGCAGCTCTGCTGACCTGGTTTCTCTGGCTCTACAGCAGCTCTGCTGACCTGGTTCTTTGGCTCTAGAGCAGCTCTGCTGACCTGGTTCTTAGGCTCTAAAGCAGCTCTGCTGACCTGGTTCTCTGGCACTAGAGCACGCCTGCTGACCTGGTTCTTAGGGTCTAGAGCAGCTCTGCTGACCTGGTTCTCTGGCTCTAGAGCAGCTCTGCTGACCTGGTTCTCTCCCTCTAGAGCAGCTCTGCTGACCTGCTTCTCTGGCTCTAAAGCGACTCTGCTGACCTGGTTCTCTGGCCCTAGAGTGGCTCTGCTGACGTTGTTCTCTAGCTCTAGAGCAGATCTGCTGACCTGGTTCCTGGCTCTAGAGCAGCTCTGTGGACCTGGTTCCTGGTTCTAGAGCAGCTCTGCTGACCTGGTTCTCTGGCTCTAAAGCATCTCTGCTGACCCAGTTCTCTGGCTCTGCAGCAGCTATGCTGACCTGGTTCTCTGGCTCTAGAGCAGCTCTGCTGTCCTGGTTCCTAGGCTCTAGAGCAGCTGTGCTGACCTGGTTCTCTTGCTCTAAAGCAGCTCTGCTGACCTGGTTCTCTGGCTCTAAAGCGGCTCTGCTAACCTGGTTCTCTGGCCCTAGAGTGGCTCTGCTGACATTGTTCTCTGGCTCTAGAGCGGATCTGCTGACCTGGTTCCTGGCTCTAGAGCAGCTCTGTGAACCTGGTTCCTGGTTCTAGAGCAACTCTGCTGAACTGGTTCTCTGGCTCTAAAGCATCTCTGCTGACATGGTTCTTAGGCTCTAGAGCAGCTCTGCTGACCTGGGTCTCTGGTTCTACAACAGCCCTGCTGACCTGGTTTTCTGGCTCTAAAGCAGCTTTTCTGACCTGGTTCTCTGGCTCTACAATGGCTCTGCTGATCTGGTTCTCTGGCTCTACAGCAGCTCTGTTGACCTGGTTCTCTGGCACTAAAACACCTCTGCTGACCTAGTTCTCTGGCTCTACAGCACCTCTGCTGACATGTTTCTTTGGCTCTACAAAAGCTTGCTGACCTGGTTCTCTGCCTCTAGAGCAGCTCTGCTGACCTGGTTCTTCAGCTCTAGAGCGGCTCTGCTGACCTGGTTCTCTGGCTCTAAAGTGGCTCTGCTGACCTGGTTCTCTGGCTCTAAAGTGGCTCTGCTTATGTGGTTCTCTGGCTCTGAAGCAGCTCTGCTGACCTGGTTCTCTGGCTCTGCAGCAGCTCTGCTGACCTGTTTCTCTGGCTCTAGAGCAGCTCTGCTGACCTGGTTCCTAGGCTCTAGATCAGCTGTGCTGACCTGGTTCTCTGGCTCTAAAGCAGCTCTGCTGACCTGGTTCTTACGCTCTAGAGCAGCTCTGCTGACCTGGTTCTCTGGCTCTAAAGCATCTCTGCTGACCTGGTTTCTCTGGCTCTGCAGCAGCTCTGCTGACCTGGTTCTTTGGCTCTAGAGCAGCTCTGCTGACCTGGTTCTTAGGCTCTAGAGCAGCTCTGCTGACCTGGTTCTTAGGCTCTAAAGCAGCTCTGCTGACCTGGTTCTCTGGCTCTAGAGCACGCCTACTGACCTGGTTCTTAGGGTCTAGAGCAGCTCTGCTGACCTGGTTCTCTGGCTCTAGAGCAGCTCTGCTGACCTGGTTCTCTCCCTCTAGCGCAGCTCTGCTGACCTGCTTCTCTGGCTCTACAACGGCTCTGCTGACCTGGTTCTCTGTCTCTAAAGCAGCTCTGCTGACCTGTTTCTCTGGCTCTAGAGCAGCTAGGCTGACCTGGTTCCTAGCCTCTAGATCAGCTGTGCTGACCTGGTTCTCTGGCTCTAAAGCAGCTCTGCTGGCCTGGTTCTCTGGCTCTAGAGCAGCTCTGCTTACCTGGTTCTCTGGCTCAAGAGCAGCTCTGCTGACCTGGTTCCTAGGCTCTAGATCAGCTGTGCTGACCTGGTTCTCTGGCTCTAAAGCAGCTCTGTGAACCTGGTTCCTGGTTCTAGAGCAACTCTGCTGAACTGGTTCTCTGGCTCTAAAGCATCTCTGCTGACATGGTTCTTAGGCTCTAGAGCAGCTCTGCTGACCTGGTTCTCTGGTTCTACAACAGCCCTGCTGACCTGGTTTTCTGGCTCTAAAGCAGCTTTGCTGACCTGGTTCTCTGGCTCTACAATGGCTCTGCTGACCTGGTTCTCTGGCTCTACAGCAGCTCTGCTGACCTGGTTCTCTGGCACTAAAACACCTCTGCTGACCTAGTTCTCTGGCTCTACAGCACCTCTGCTGACATGTTTCTTTGGCTCTACAACAGCTTGCTGACCTGGTTCTCTGCCTCTAGAGCAGCTCTGCTGACCTGGTTCTTCAGCTCTAGAGCGGCTCTGCTGACCTGGTTCTCTGGCTCTAAAGTGGCTCTGCTGACCTGGTTTTCTGGCTCTAAAGTGGCTCTGTTTATGTGGTTCTCTGGCTCTGAAGCAGCTCTGCTGACCTGGTTCTCTGGCTCTGCAGCAGCTCTGCTGACCTGTTTCTCTGGCTCTAGAGCAGCTCTGCTGACCTGGTTCCTAGGCTCTAGATCAGCTGTGCTGACCTGGTTCTCTGGCTCTAAAGCAGCTCTGCTGACCTGGTTCTTAGGCTCTAGAGCAGCTCTGCTGACCTGGTTCTCTGGCTCTAAAGCATCTCTGCTGACCTGTTTTCTCTGGCTCTGCAGCAGCTCTGCTGACCTGGTTCTTTGGCTCTAGAGCAGCTCTGCTGACCTGGTTCTTAGGCTCTAGAGCAGCTCTGCTGACCTGGTTCTTAGGCTCTAAAGCAGCTCTGCTGACCTGATACTCTGGCTCTAAAGTGGCTCTGCTTACGTGGTTCTCTGGCTCTAAAGCAGCTCTGCTGACCTGGTTCTCTGGCTCTAGAGCAGCTCTGCTTACCTGGTTCTCTGTCTCTACAATGGCTCTGCTGACCTGATTCTCTGGCTCTAAAGCACCTCTGCTGACCTGGTTCTCTGGCTCTGCATCAGCTCTGCTGACCTGTTTCTCTGGCTCTAGAGCAGCTCTGCTGACCTGGTTCCTAGGCTCTAGATCAGCTGTGCTGACCTGGTTCTCTGGCTCTAAAGCAGCTCTGCTGACCTGGTTCTTAGGCTCTAGAGCAGCTCTGCTGACCTGGTTCTCTGGCTCTGCAGCAGCTCTGCTGACCTGGTTCTCTGGCTCTAAAGCACCTCTGCTGACCTGGTTATCTGGCTCTGCAGCAGCTCTGCTGGCCTTTTTCTCTGGCTCTAGAGCAGCTTTGCTGACCTGGTTCCTAGGCTCTAGATCAGCTGTGCTGACCTGGTTCTCTGGCTCTAAAGCAGCTCTGCTGACCTGGTTCTTAGGCTCTAGAGCAGCTCTGCTGACCTGGTTCTCCGGCTCTAAAGCAGCTCTGCTGACCTGGTTTCTCTGGCTCTACAGCAGCTCTGCTGACCTGGTTCTTTGGCTCTAGAGCAGCTCTGCTGACCTGGTTCTTAGGCTCTAAAGCAGCTCTGCTGACCTGGTTCTCTGGCCCTAGAGCACGCCTGCTGACCTGGTTCTTACGGTCTAGAGCAGCTCTGCTGACCTGCTTCTCTGGCTCTACAACGGCTCTGCTGACCTGGTTCTCTGGCTGTAAAGCAGCTCTGCTGATCTGTTTCTCTGGCTCTAGAGCAGCTCTGCTGAACTGGTTCCTAGCCTCTAGATCAGCTGTGCTGACCTGGTTCTCTGGCTCTAAAGCAGCTCTGCTGACCTGGTTCTTAGGCTCTAGAGCAGCTGTGCTGACCTGGTTCTCTGGCTCTAAAGCAGCTCTGCTGACCTGGTTCTTAGGCTCTAGAGCAGCTTTGCTGACCTGGTTCTCTGGCTCTACAGCAGCTCTGCTGACCTAGTTGTTTGGCTTAAAAGCGGCTCTGCTGACCCGGTTCTCTGATTATAAAGCGCCTCTGCTGACCTGGTTCTCTGGCTGTAAAGCGGTTCTGCTGACCTGGTTCTCTCCCTCTAAAGTAGCTCTGCTGACCTGGTTCTCTGTCTCTACAGCAGCTCTGCTGACCTGGTTCTCTGGCTCTAATGCAGCTCTGCTGACCTGATTATCTGGCTCTAAAACACCTCTGCTGACCTAGTTCTCTGGCTCTCCAACAACTCTACTGACATGTTTTTCTGGCTCTGCTGACCTGGTTCTTAGGGTCTAGAGCGGCTCTGCTGACCTGGTTCTCTGGCTCTAAATCGGCTCTGCTGACCTGGTTATCTGGCTCTGCAGCAGCTCTGCTGGCCTGTTTCTCTGGCTCTAGAGCAGCTTTGCTGACCTGGTTCCTAGGCTCTAGATCAGCTGTGCTGACCTGGTTCTCTGGCTCTAAAGCAGCTCTGCTGACCTGGTTCTTAGGCTCTAGAGCAGCTCTGCTGACCTGGTTCTCTGGCTCTAAAGCAGCTCTGCTGACCTGGTTTCTCTGGCTCTACAGCAGCTCTGCTGACCTGGTTCTTGGGCTCTAGAGCAGCTCTGCTGACCTGGTTCTATTCTCTAAAGCAGCTCTGCTGACCTGGTTCTCTGGCCCTAGAGCACGCCTGCTGACCTGGTTCTTACGGTCTAGAGCAGCTCTGCTGACCTGCTTCTCTGGCTCTACAACGGCTCTGCTGACCTGGTTCTCTGGCTGTAAAGCAGCTCTGCTGATCTGTTTCTCTGGCTCTAGAGCAGCTCTGCTGAACTGGTTCCTAGCCTCGAGACCAGCTGTGCTGACCTGGTTCTCTGGCTCTAAAGCAGCTCTGCTGACCTGGTTCTTAGGCTCTAGAGCAGCTGTGCTGACCTGGTTCTCTGGCTCTAAAGCAGCTCTGCTGACCTGGTTCTTAGGCTCTAGAGCAGCTTTGCTGACCTGGTTCTCTGGCTCTACAGCAGCTCTGCTGACCTGGTTGTTTGGCTACAAAACGGCTCTGCTGACCTGGTTCTCTGATTATAAAGCGCCTCTGCTGACCTGGTTCTCTGGCTGTAAAGCGGCTCTGCTGACCTGGTTCTCTGTCTCTACAGCAGCTCTGCTGACCTGGTTCTCTGGCTCTAATGCAGCTCTGCTGACCTAATTATCTGGCTCTAAAACACCTCTGCTGACCTAGTTCTCTGGCTCTCCAACAAATCTACTGACATGTTTCTCTGGCTCTACAACAGCTCTGCTGACCTGGTTCTTAGGGTCTAGAGCAGGTTTGCTGACCTGGTTCTCTGGCTCTAAATCAGCTCTGCTGACCTGATTCTCTGGCTCTAAAGCGGCTCTGTTGACCTGGTTCTCTGGCTCTAAAGCGGCTCTGCTTACGTGGTTCTCTGGCTCTAAAGCAGCTCTGCTGACCTGGTTCTCTGGCTCTAGAGCAGCTCTGCTGACCTGGTTCTCTGTCTCTACAATGGCTCTGCTGACCTGGTTCTCTGGCTCTAAAGCACCTCAGCTGCCCTGGTTCTCTGGCTCTGCAGCAGCTCTGCTGACCTGGTTCTCTGGCTCTAGAGCAGCTCTGCTGCCCTGGTTCCTAGGCTCTAGAGTAGCTGTGCTGACTTGGTTCTCTGGCTCTAAAGCAGCTCTGCTGACCTGGTTCTTAGGCTCTAGAGCAGCTCTGCTGACCTGGTTCTCTGGCTCTGAAGCGGCTCTGCTGACCTGGTTCTCTGGCCCTAGAGTGGCTCTGCTGACGTTGTTCTCTGGCTCTAGAGCAGATCTGCTGACCTGGTTCCTGGCTCTAGAGCAGCTCTGCTAACCTGGTTCCTGGCTCTAGAACAGCTCTGCTGACCTGGTTCTCTGGCTCTGCAGCAGCTCTGCTGACCTGTTTCTCTGGCTCTAGAGCAGCTCTGCTGACCTGCTTCTCTGGCTCTAAAGCGGCTCTGGTGACCTGGTTCTCTGGCCCTAGAGTGGCTCTGCTGACGTTGTTCTCTAGCTCTAGAGCAGATCTGCTGACCTGGTTCCTGGCTCTAGAGCAGCTCTGTGGACCTGGTTCCTGGTTCTAGAGCAGCTCTGCTGACCTGGTTCTCTGGCTCTAAAGCATCTCTGCTGACCCAGTTCTCTGGCTCTGCAGCAGCTCTGCTGACCTAGTTCTCTGGCTCTAGAGCAGCTCTGCTGCCCTGGTTCCTAGGCTCTAGAGCAGCTGTGCTGACCTGGTTCTCTGGCTCTAAAGCAGCTCTGCTGACCTGGTTCTCTGGCTCTAAAGCGGCTCTGCTAACCTGGTTCTCTGGCCCTAGAGTGGCTCTGCTGACATTGTTCTCTGGCTCTAGAGCGGATCTGCTGACCTGGTTCCTGGCTCTGGAGCAGCTCTGTGAACCTGGTTCCTGGTTCTAGAGCAACTCTGCTGAACTGGTTCTCTGGCTCTAAAGCATCTCTGCTGACATGGTTCTTAGGCTCTAGAGCAGCTCTGCTGACCTGGTTCACTGGTTCTACAACAGCCCTGCTGACCTGGTTTTCTGGCTCTAAAGCAGTTTTGCTGACCTGGTTCCTAGGCTCTAGAGCAGCTGTGCTGACCTGGTCTCTGGCTCTACAGCAGCTCTGTTGACCTGGTTTTCTGGCACTAAAACACCTCTGCTTACCTAGTTCTCTGGCTCTACAGCACCTCTGCTGACATGTTTCTTGGGCTCTACAACAGCTTGCTGACCTGGTTCTCTGCCTCTAGAGCAGCTCTGCTGACCTGGTTCTTAAGCTCTAGAGCGGCTCTGCTGACCTGGTTCTCTGGCTCTAAAGTGGCTCTGCTTACCTGGTTCTCTGGCTCTAAAGTGGCTCTGCTTATGTGGTTCTCTGGCTCTGAAGCAGCTCTGCTGACCTGGTTCTCTGGCTCTGCAACAGCTCTGCTGACCTGTTTCTCTGGCTCTAGAGCAGCTCTGCTGACCTGGTTCCTAGGCTCTAGATCAGATGTGCTGACCTGGTTCTCTGGCTCTAAAGCAGCTCTGCTGACCTGGTTCTTAGGCTCTAGAGCAGCTCTGCTGACCTGGTTCCTAGGCTCTAGATCAGCTGTGCTGACCTGGTTCTCTGGCTCTAAAGCAGCTCTGCTGACCTGGTTCTTAGGCTCTAAAGCATCTCTGCTGACCTGGTTTTTCTGGCTCTTCAGCAGCTCTGCTGACCTGGTTCTTTGGCTCTAGAGCAGCTCTACTGACCTGGTTCTTAGGCTCTAAAGCAGCTCTGCTGACCTGGTTCTCTGGCTCTTGAGCACGCCTGCTGACCTGGTTCTTAGGGTCTAGAGCAGCTCTGCTGACCTGGTTCTCTGGCTCTAGAGCAGCTCTGCTGACCTGGTTCTCTCTCTCTAGCGCAGCTCTGCTGACCTGCTTCTCTGGCTCTACAACGGCTCTGCTGACCTGGTTCTCTGGCTCTAAAGCAGCTCTGCTGACCTGTTTCTCTGGCTCTAGAGCAGCTAGGCTGACCTGGTTCCTAGCCTCTAGATCAGCTGTGCTGACCTGGTTCTCTGGCTCTAGAGCGGCTCTGCTGACCTGGTTCTCTGGCTCTAAATCAGCTCTGCTGACCTGGTACTCTGGCTATAAAGTGGCTCTGCTTATGAGGTTCTCTGGCTCTAAAGCAGCTCTGCTGACCTGGTTCTCTGGCTCTAGAGCAGCTCTGCTGACCTGGTTCTCTGTCTCTACAATGGCTCTGCTGACCTGTTACTCTGGCTCTAGAGCAGCTCTGCTGACCTGGTTCCTAGGCTCTAGATCAGCTGTGCTGACCTGGTTCTCTGGCTCTAAAGCAGCTCTGCTGACCTGGTTCTTAGGCTCTAGAGCATCTCTGCTGACCTGGTTCTCTGGCTCTGCAGCAGCTCTGCTGACCTGGTTCTCTGGCTCTAAAGCACCTCTGCTGACCTGGTTATCTGGCTCTGTAGCAGCTCTGCTGACCTGTTTCTCTGGCTCTAGAGCAGCTTTGCTGACCTGGTTCCTAGGCTCTAGATCAGCTGTACTGACCTGGTTCTCTGGCTCTAAAGCAGCTCTGCTGACCTGGTTCTTAGGCTCTAGAGCAGCTCTGCTGACCTGGTTCTCTGGCTCTAAAGCAGCTCTGCTGACCTGGTTTCTCTGGCTCTACAGCAGCTCTGCTGACCTGGTTCTTTGGCTCTAGAGCAGCTCTGCTGACCTGGTTCTTAGGCTCTAAAGCAGCTCTGCTGACCTGGTTCTCTGGCCCTAGAGCACGCCTGCTGACCTGGTTCTTACGGTCTAGAGCAGCTCTGCTGACCTGCTTCTCTGGCTCTACAACGGCTCTGCTGACCTGGTTCTCTGGCTGTAAAGCAGCTCAGCTGATCTGTTTCTCTGGCTCTAAAGCAGCTCTGCTGACCTGGTTCTCTGGCTCTAAAACAGCTCTGCTGACCTGGTTCTCTGCCTCTAGAGCAGCTCTGCTGACTTTGTTCTTAGGCTCTAGAGCTCTAGCTCTAAAGCAGCTCTGCTGACCTGGTTTCTCTGGCTCTACAGCAGCCCTGCTGACCTGGTTCTTAGGCTCTAGAGCAGCTCTGCTGACCTTGTTCTTAGGCTCTAGAGCAGTACTGCTGACCTGGTTCTCTGGCTCTAGAGCAGCTCTGCTGACCTGGTTTTCTGTCTCTACAATGGCTCTGCTGACCTGGTTCTCTGGCTCTAAAGCACCTCAGCTGCCCTCGTTCTCTGGCTCTGCAGCAGCTCTGCTGACCTGGTTCTCTGGCTCTAGAGCAGCTCTGCTGCCCTGGTTCCTAGGCTCTAGAGCAGCTGTGCTGACTTGATTCTCTGGCTCTAAAGCAGCTCTGCTGACCTGGTTCTTAGGCTCTAGAGCAGCTCTGCTGACCTGGTTCTCTGGCTCTGAAGCGGCTCTGCTGACCTGGTTCTCTGGCCTTAAAGTGGCTCTGTTGACGTTGTTCTCTGGCTCTAGAGCAGATCTGCTGACTTGGTTCCTGGCTCTAGAGCAGCTCTGCTAACCTGGTTCCTGGCTCTAGAACAGCTCTGCTGACCTGGTTCTCTGGCTCTGCAGCAGCTCTGCTGACCTGTTTCTCTGGCTCTAGAGCAGCTCTGCTGACCTCGTTCCAAGGCTCTAGATCAGCTGTGCTGACCTGGTTCTCTGGCTCTAAAGCAGCTCTGCTGACCTGGTTCTTAGGCTCTGGAGCAGCTCTGCTGACCTGGTTCTCTGGCTCTACAGCAGCTCTGCTGACCTCGTTCTTTGGCTCTAGAGCAGCTCTGCTGACCTGGTTCTTAGGCTCTAGAGCAGCTCTGCTGACCTGGTTCTTAGGCTCTAAAGCAGCTCTGCTTACCTGGTTCTCTGGCTCTAGAGCACGCCTGCTGACCTGGTTCTTAGGGTCTAGAGCAGCTCTGCTGACCTGGTTCTCTGGCTCTAGAGCAGCTCTGCTGACCTGGTTCTCTCCCTCTAGATCAGCTCTGCTGACCTGCTTCTCTGGCTCTACAACAGCTCTGCTGACCTGTTTCTCTGGCTCTAGAGCAGCTCTGCTGACCTGGTTCCTAGCCTCTGGATCAGCTGTGCTGACCTGGTTCTCTGGCTCTAGAGAGGCTCTGCTGACCTGGTTCTCTGGCTCTAAAGCAGCTCTGCTGACCTGGTACTCTGGCTCTAAAGTGGCTCTGCTTACGTGGTTCTCTGGCTCTAAAGCAGCTCTGGTGACCTGGTTCTCTGGCTCTAGAGCAGCTCTGCTGACCTGGTTCTCTGTCTCTACAATGGCTCTGCTGACCTGGTTCTCTGGTTTTAAAGCACCTCTGCTGACCTGGTTCTCTGGCTCTGCATCAGCTCTGCTGACCTGTTTCTCTGGCTCTAAAGCAGCTCTGCTGACCTAGTTCCTAGGCTCTAGATCAGCTGTGCTGACTTGGTTCTCTCGCTCTAAAGCAGCTCTGCTGACCTGGTTCTTAGGCTCTAGAGCAGCTCTGCTGACCTGGTTCTCTGGCTCTGCAGCAGCTCTGCTGACCTGGTTCTCTGGCTCTAAAGCACCTCTGCTGACCTGGTTATCTGGCTCTGCAGCAGCTCTGCTGACCTGTTTCTCTGGCTCTAGAGCAGCTTTGCTGACCTGGTTCCTAGGCTCTAGTTCAGCTGTGCTGACCTGGTTCTCTGGCTCTAAAGCAGCTCTGATGACCTGGTTCTTAGGCTCTAGAGCAGCTCTGCTGACCTGCTTCTCTGGCTCTAAAGCGGCTCTGCTGACCTGGTTCTCTGGCCCTAGAGTGGCTCTGCTGACGTTGTTCTCTAGCTCTAGAGCAGATCTGCTGACCTGGTTCCTGGCTCTAGAGCAGCTCTGTGGACCTGGTTCCTGGTTCTAGAGCAGCTCTGCTGACCTGGTTCTCTGGCTCTAAAGCATCTCTGCTGACCCAGTTCTCTGGCTCTGCAGCAGCTCTGCTGACCTGGGTCTCTGGCTCTAGAGCAGCTCTGCTGCCCTGGTTCCTAGGCTCTAAAGCAGCTGTGCTGACCTGGTTCTCTGGCTCTAAAGCAGCTCTGCTGACCTGGTTCTCTGGCTCTAAAGCGGCTCTGCTAACCTGGTTCTCTGGCCCTAGAGTGGCTCTGCTGACATTGTTCTCTGGCTCTAGAGCGGATCTGCTGACCTGGTTCCTGGCTCTAGAGCAGCTCTGTGAACCTGGTTCCTGGTTCTAGAGCAACTCTGCTGAACTGGTTCTCTGGCTCTAAAGCATCTCTGCTGACATGGTTCTTAGGCTCTAGAGCAGCTCTGCTGACCTGGTTCTCTGGCTCTAAAGCAGCTTTGCTGACCTGGTTCTCTGGCTCTACAATGACTCTGCTGACCTGGCTCTCTGGCTCTACAGCAGCTCTGTTGACCTGGTTCTCTGGCACTAAAACACCTCTGCTGACCTAGTTCTCTGGCTCTACAGCACCTCTGCTGACATGTTTCTTTGGCTCTACAACAGCTTGCTGACCTGGTTCTCTGCCTCTAGAGCAGCTCTGCTGACCTGGTTCTTAAGCTCTAGAGCGGCTCTGCTGACCTGGTTCTCTGGCTCTAAAGTGGCTCTGCTGACCTGGTTCTCTTGCTCTAAAGTGGCTCTGCTTATGTGGTTCTCTGGCTCTGAAGCAGCTCTGCTGACCTGGTTCTCTGGCTCTGCAGCAGCTCTGCTGACCTGTTTCTCTGGCTCTAGAGCAGCTCTGCTGACCTGGTTCCTCGGCTCTAGATCAGCTGTGCTGACCTGGTTCTCTGGCTCTAAAGCAGCTCTGCTGACCTGGTTCTTAGGCTCTAGAGCAGCTCTGCTGACCTGGTTCTCTGGCACTAAAGCATCTCTGCTGACCTGGTTTCTCTGGCTCTACAGCAGCTCTGCTGACCTGGTTCTTTGGCTCTAGAGCAGCTCTGCTGACCTGGTTCTTAGGCTCTAGAGCAGCTCTGCTGACCTGGTTCTTAGGCTCTAAAGCAGCTCTGCTGACCTGGTTCTCTGGCTCTAGAGCATGCCTGCTGACCTGGTTCTTAGGGTCTAGAGCAGCTCTGCTGACCTGGTTCTCTGGCTATAGAGCAGCTCTGCTGACATGGTTCTCTCCCTCTAGCGCAGCTCTGCTGACCTGCTTCTCTGGCTCTACAACAGCTCTGCTGACCTGGTTCTCTGGCTCTAAAGCAGCTCTGCTGACCTGTTTCTCTGGCTCTAGAGCAGCTAGGCTGACCTGGTTCCCAGCCTCTAGATCAGCTGTGCTGACCTGGTTCTCTGGCTCTAGAGCGGCTCTGCTGACCTGGTTCTCTGGCTCTAAAGCAGCTCTGCTGACCTGGTACTCTGGCTCTAAAGTGGCTCTGCTTACGTGGTTCTCTGGCTCTAAAGCAGCTCTGCTGACCTGGTTCTCTGGCTCTAGAGCAGCTCTGCTGACCTGGTTCTCTGTCTCTACAATGGCTCTGCTGACCTGGTTCTCTGGCTCTAAAGCACCTCTGCTGACCTGGTTCTCTGGCTCTGCATCAGCTCTGCTGACCTGTTTCTCTGGCTCTAGAGCAGCTCTGCTGACCTGGTTCCTAGGCTGTAGATCAGCTGTGCTGACCTGGTTCTCTGGCTCTAAAGCAGCTCTGCTGACCTGGTTCTTAGGCTCTAGAGCAGCTCTGCTGACCTGGTTCTCTGGCTGTGCAGCAGCTCTGCTGACCTGGTTCTCTGGCTCTAAAGCACCTCTGCTGACCTGGTTATCTGGCTCTGCAGCAGCTCTGCTGACCTGTTTGTCTGGCTCTAGAGCAGCTTTGCTGACCTGGTTCCTAGGCTCTAGATCAGCTGTGCTGACCTGGTTCTCTGCCTCTAAAGCAGCTCTGCTGACCTGGTTCTTAGGCTCTAGAGCAGCTCTGCTGACCTGGTTCCCTGGCTCTAAAGCAGCTCTGCTGACCTGGTTTCTCTGGCTCTACAGCAGCTCTGCTGACCTGGTTCTTTGGCTCTAGAGCAGCTCTGCTGACCTGGTTCTTAGGCTCTAAAGCAGCTCTGCTGACCTGGTTCTCTGGCCCTAGAGCACGCCTGCTGACCTGGTTCTTACGGTCTAGAGCAGCTCTGCTGACCTGCTTCTCTGGCTCTACAACGGCTCTGCTGACCTGGTTCTCTGGCTGTAAAGCAGCTCTGCTGATCTGTTTCTCTGGATCTAGAGCAGCTCTGCTGAACTGGTTCATAGCCTCTAGATCAGCTGTGCTGACCTGGTTCTCTGGCTCTAAAGCAGCTCTGCTGACCTGGTTCTTAGGCTCTAGAGCAGCTGTGCTGACCTGGTTCTCTGGCTCTAAAGCAGCTCTGCTGACCTGGTTCTTAGCCTCTAGAGCAGCTTTGCTGACCTGGTTCTCTGGCTCTACAGCAGCTCTGCTGACCTGGTTGTTTGGCTATAAAGCGGCTCTGCTGACCTGGTTCTCTGATTATAAAGAGCCTCTGCTGACCTGGTTCTCTGGCTGTAAAGCGGCTCTGCTGACCTGGTTCTCTCCCTCTAAAGTAGCTCTGCTGACCTGGTTCTCTGTCTCTACAGCAGCTCTGCTGACCTGGTTCTCTGGCTCTAAAGCAGCTCTGCTGACCTGATAATCTGGCTCTAAAACACCTCTGCTGACCTAGTTCTCTGGCTCTCCAACAACTCTACTGACATGTTTCTCTGGCTCTACCACAGCTCTGCTGACCTGGTTCTTAGGGTCTAGAGCAGCTCTGCTGACCTGGTTCTCTGGCTCTAAAGCGGCTCTGCTTACGTGGTTCTCTGGCTCTAAAGCAGCTCTGCTGACCTGGTTCTCTGGCTCTAGAGCAGCTCTGCTGACCTGGTTCTCTGTCTCTACAATGGCTCTGCTGACCTGGTTCTCTGGCTCTAAAGCACCTCTGCTGCCCTGGTTCTCTGGCTCTGCAGCAGCTCTGCTGACCTGGTTCTCTGGCTCTAGAGCAGCTCTGCTGCCCTGGTTCCTAGGCTCTAGAGCAGCTGTGCTGACTTGGTTCTCTGGCTCTAAAGCAGCTCTGCTGACCTGGTTCTTAGGCTCTAGAGCAGCTCTGCTGACCTGGTTCTCTGGCTCTGAAGCGGCTCTGCTGACCTGGTTCTCTGGCCCTAAAGTGGCTCTGTTGACGTTGTTCTCTGGCTCTAGAGCAGATCTGCTGACCTGGTTCCTGGCTCTAGAGCAGCTCTGCTAACCTGGTTCCTGGCTCTAGAACAGCTCTGCTGACCTGGTTCTCTGGCTCTGCAGCAGCTCTGCTGACCTGTTTCTCTGGCTCTAGAGCAGCTCTGCTGACCTCGTTCCAAGGCTCTAGATCAGCTGTGCTGACCTGGTTCTCTGGCTCTAAAGCAGCTCTGCTGACCTGGTTCTTAGGCTCTAGAGCAGCTCTGCTGACCTGGTTCTCTGGCTTTAAATCATCTCTGCTGACCTGGTTTCTCTGGCTCTACAGCAGCTCTGCTTACCTCGTTCTTTGGCTCTAGAGCAGCTCTGCTGACCTGGTTCTTAGGCTCTAGAGCAGCTCTGCTGACCTGGTTCTTAGGCTCTAAAGCAGCTCTGCTGACCTGGTTCTCTGGCTCTAGAGCACGCCTGCTGACCTGGTTCTTAGGGTCTAGAGCAGCTCTGCTGACCTGGTTCTCTGGCTCTAGAGCAGCTCTGCTGACCTGGTTCTCTCCCTCTAGAGCAGCTCTGCTGACCTGCTTCTCTGGCTCTACAACAGCTCTGCTGACCTGTTTCTCTGGCTCTAGAGCAGCTCTGCTGACCTGGTTCCTAGCCTCTAGATCAGCTGTGCTGACCTGGTTCTCTGGCTCTAGAGAGACTCTGCTGACCTGGTTCCCTGGCTCTAAAGCAGCTCTGCTGACCTGGTACTTTGGCTCAAAAGTGGCTCTGCTTACGTGGTTCTTTGGCTCTAAAGCAGCTCTGCTGACCTAGTTCTATGGCTCTAGAGCAGCTCTGCTGACCTGGTTCTCTGTCTCTACAATGGCTCTGCTGACCTGGTTGTCTGGTTTTAAAGCACCTCTGCTGACCTGGTTCTCTGGCTCTGCATCAGCTCTGCTGACCTGTTTCTCTGGCTCTAGAGCAGCTCTGCTGACCTGGTTCCTAGGCTCTAGATCAGCTGTGCTGACTTGGTTCTCTGGCTCTAAAGCAGCTCTGATGACCTGGTTCTTAGGCTCTAGAGCAGCTCTGCTGACCTGGTTCTCTGGCTCTAAAGCAGCTCTGCTGACCTGGTTCTTTGGCTCTAGAGCAGCTCTGCTGACCTGGTTCTTAGGCTCTAAAGCAGCTCTGCCGACCTGGTTCTCTGGCCCTAGAGCACGCCTGCTGACCTGGTTCTTAGGGTCTAGAGCAGCTCTGCTGACCTGGTTCTCTGGCTCTAGAGCAGCTCTGCTGACCTGGTTCTCTCCCTCTAGAGCAGCTCTGCTGACCTGCTTCTCTGGCTCTAAAGCGGCTCTGCTGACCTGGTTCTCTGGCCCTAGAGTGGCTCTGCTGACGTTGTTCTCTAGCTCTAGAGCAGATCTGCTGACCTGGGTTCTGGCTCTAGAGCAGCTCTGTGGACCTGGTTCCTGGTTCTAGAGCAGCTCTGCTGACCTGGTTCTCTGGCTCTAAAGCATCTCTGCTGACCCAGTTCTCTGGCTCTGCAGCAGCTCTGCTGACCTGGTTCTCTGGCTCTAGAGCAGCTCTGCTGCCCTGGTTCCTAGGCTCTAGAGCAGCTGTGCTGACCTGGTTCTCTGGCTCTAAAGCAGCTCTGCTGACCTGGTTCTCTGGCTCTAAAGCGGCTCTGCTAACCTGGTTCTCTGGCCATAGAGTGGCTCTGCTGACATTGTTCTCTGGCTCTAGAGCGGATCTGCTGACCTGGATCCTGGCTCTAGAGCAGCTCTGTGAACCTGGTTCCTGGTTCTAGAGCAACTCTGCTGAACTGGTTCTCTGGCTCTAAAGCATCTCTGCTGACATGGTTCTTAGGCTCTAGAGCAGCTCTGCTGACCTGGTTCTCTGGTTCTACAACAGCCCTGCTGACCTGGTTTTCTGGCTCTAAAGCAGCTTTGCTGACCTGGTTCTCTGGCTCTACAATGGCTCTGCTGACCTGGTTCTCTGGCTCTACAGCAGCTCTGTTGACCTGGTTCTCTGGCACTAAAACACCTCTGCTGACCTAGTTCTCTGGCTCTACAGCACCTCTGCTGACATGTTTCTTTGGCTCTACAACAGCTTGCTGACCTGGTTCTCTGCCTCTAGAGCAGCTCTGCTGACCTGGTTCTTCAGCTCTAGAGCGGCTCTGCTGACCTGGTTCTTTGGCTCTAAAGTGGCTCTGCTGACCTGGTTCTCTGGCTCTAAAGTGGCTCTGCTTATGTGGTTCTCTGGCTCTGAAGCAGCTCTGCTGACCTGGTTCTCTGGCTCTGCAGCAGCTCTGCTGACCTGTTTCTCTGGCTCTAGAGCAGCTCTGCTGACCTGGTTCCTAGGCTCTAGATCAGCTGTGCTGACCTGGTTCTCTGGCTCTAAAGCAGCTCTGCTGACCTGGTTCTTAGGCTCTAGAGCAGCTCTGCTGACCTGGTTCTCTGGCTCTAAAGCATCTCTGCTGACCTGGTTTCTCTGGCTCTGCAGCAGCTCTGCTGACCTGGTTCTTTGGCTCTAGAGCAGCTCTGCTGACCTGGTTCTTAGGCTCTAGAGCAGCTCTGCTGACCTGGTTCTTAGGCTCTAAAGCAGCTCTGCTGACCTGGTTCTCTGGCTCTAGAGCAAACCTGCTGAACTGGTTCTTAGGGTCTAGAGCAGCTCTGCTGACCTGGTTCTCTGGCTCTAGAGCAGCTCTGCTGACCTGGTTCTCTCCCTCTAGAGCAGCTCTGCTGACCTGCTTCTCTGGCTCTAAAGCGGCTCTGCTGACCTGGTTCTCTGGCCCTAGAGTGGCTCTGCTGACGTTGTTCTCTAGCTCTAGAGCAGATCTGCTGACCTGGTTCCTGGCTCTAGAGCAGCTCTGTGGACCTGGTTCCTGGTTCTAGAGCAGCTCTGCTGACCTGGTTCTCTGGCTCTAAAGCATCTCTGCTGACCCAGTTCTCTGGCTCTGCAGCAGCTCTGCTGACCTGGTTCTCTGGCTCTAGAGCAGCTCTGCTGCCCTGGTTCCTAGGCTCTAGAGCAGCTGTGCTGACCTGGTTCTCTGGCTCTAAAGCAGCTCTGCTGACCTGGTTCTCTGGCTCTAAAGCGGCTCTGCTAACCTGGTTCTCTGGCCCTAGAGTGGCTCTGCTGACATTGTTCTCTGGCTCTAGAGCGGATCTGCTGACCTGGATCCTGGCTCTAGAGCAGCTCTGTGAACCTGGTTCCTGGTTCTAGAGCAACTCTGCTGAACTGGTTCTCTGGCTCTAAAGCATCTCTGCTGACATGGTTCTTAGGCTCTAGAGCAGCTCTGCTGACCTGGTTCTCTGGTTCTACAACAGCCCTGCTGACCTGGTTTTCTGGCTCTAAAGCAGCTTTGCTGACCTGGTTCTCTGGCTCTACAATGGCTCTGCTGACCTGGTACTCTGGCTCTACAGCAGCTCTGTTGACCTGGTTCTCTGGCACTAAAACACCTCTGCTGACCTAGTTCTCTGGCTCTACAGCACCTCTGCTGACATGTTTCTTTGGCTCTACAACAGCTTGCTGACCTGGTTCTCTGCCTCTAGAGCAGCTCTGCTGACCTGGTTCTTCAGCTCTAGAGCGGCTCTGCTGACCTGGTTCTTTGGCTCTAAAGTGGCTCTGCTGACCTGGTTCTCTGGCTCTAAAGTGGCTCTGCTTATGTGGTTCTCTGGCTCTGAAGCAGCTCTGCTGACCTGGTTCTCTGGCTCTGCAGCAGCTCTGCTGACCTGTTTCTCTGGCTCTAGAGCAGCTCTGCTGACCTGGTTCCTAGGCTCTAGATCAGCTGTGCTGACCTGGTTCTCTGGCTCTAAAGCAGCTCTGCTGACCTGGTTCTTAGGCTCTAGAGCAGCTCTGCTGACCTGGTTCTCTGGCTCTAAAGCATCTCTGCTGACCTGGTTTCTCTGGCTCTGCAGCAGCTCTGCTGACCTGGTTCTTTGGCTCTAGAGCAGCTCTGCTGACCTGGTTCTTAGGCTCTAGAGCAGCTCTGCTGACCTGGTTCTTAGGCTCTAAAGCAGCTCTGCTGACCTGGTTCTCTGGCTCTAGAGCAAACCTGCTGAACTGGTTCTTAGGGTCTAGAGCAGCTCTGCTGACCTGGTTCTCTGGCTCTAGAGCAGCTCTGCTGACCTGGTTCTCTCCCTCTATCGCAGCTCTGCTGACCTGCTTCTCTGGCTCTACAACGGCTCTGCTGACCTGGTTCTCTGGCTCTAAAGCAGCTCTGCTGACCTGTTTCTCTGGCTCTAGAGCAGCTAGGCTGACCTGGTTCCTAGCCTCTAGATCAGCTGTGCTGACCTGGTTCTCTGGCTCTAAAGCAGCTCTGCTGACCTGATACTCTGGCTCTAAAGTGGCTCTGCTTACGTGGTTCTCTGGCTCTAAAGCAGCTCTGCTGACCTGGTTCTCTGGCTCTAGAACAGCTCTGCTTACCTGGTTCTCTGTCTCTACAATGGCTCTGCTGACCTGGTTCTCTGGCTCTAAAGCACCTCTGCTGACCTGGTTCTCTTGCTCTGCATCAGCTCTGCTGACCTGTTTCTCTGGCTCTAGAGCAGCTCTGCTGACCTGGTTCCTAGGCTCTAGATCAGCTGTGCTGACCTGGTTCTCTGGCTCTAAAGCAGCTCTGCTGACCTGGTTCTTAGGCTCTAGAGCAGCTCTGCTGACCTGGTTCTCTGGCACTGCAGCAGCTCTGCTGACCTGGTTCTCTGGCTCTAAAGCAGCTCTGCTGACCTGGTTCTCTGGCTCTGCAGCAGCTCTGCTGACCTGGTTATCTGGCTCTGCAGCAGCTCTGCTGGCCTGTTTCTCTGGCTCTAGAGCAGCTTTGCTGACCTGGTTCCTAGGCTCTAGATCAGCTGTGCTGACCTGGTTCTCTGGCTCTAAAGCAGCTCTGCTGACCTGGTTCTTAGGCTCTAGAGCAGCTCTGCTGACCTGGTTCTCTGGCTCTAAAGCAGCTCTGCTGACCTGGTTTCTCTGGCTCTACAGCAGCTCTGCTGACCTGGTTCTTTGGCTCTAGAGCAGCTCTGCTGACCTGGTTCTTAGGCTCTAAAGCAGCTCTGCTGACCTGGTTCTCTGGCCCTAGAGCACGCCTGCTGACCTGGTTCTTACGGTCTATAGCAGCTCTGCTGACCTGCTTCTCTGGCTCTACAACGGCTCTGCTGACCTGGTTCTCTGGCTGTAAAGCAGCTCTGCTGATCTGTTTCTCTGGCTCTAGAGCAGCTCTGCTGAACTGGTTCCTAGCCTCTAGATCAGCTGTGCTGACCTGGTTCTCTGGCTCTAAAGCAGCTCTGCTGACCTGGTTCTTAGGCTCTAGAGCAGCTGTGCTGACCTGGTTCTCTGGCTCTAAAGCAGCTCTGCTGACCTGGTTCTTAGGCTCTAGAGCAGCTTTGCTGACCTGGTTCTCTGGCTCTACAGCAGCTCTGCTGACCTGGTTGTTTGGCTATAAAGCGGGTCTGCTGACCTGGTTCTCTGATTATAAAGCGCCTCTGCTGACCTGGTTCTCTGGCTGTAAAGCGGCTCTGCTGACCTGGTTCTCTCCCTCTAAAGTAGCTCTGCTGACCTGGTTCTCTGTCTCTACAGCAGCTCTGCTGACCTGGTTCTCTGGCTCTAATGCAGCTCTGCTGACCTGATTATCTGGCTCTAAAACACCTCTGCTGACCTAGTTCTCTGGCTCTCCAACAACTCTACTGACATGTTTTTCTGGCTCTGCTGACCTGGTTCTTAGGGTCTAGAGCGGCTCTGCTGACCTGGTTCTCTGGCTCTAAATCGGCTTTGCTGACCTGGTTATCTGGCTCTGCAGCAGCTCTGGTGGCCTGTTTCTCTGGCTCTAGAGCAGCTTTGCTGACCTGGTTCCTAGGCTCTAGATCAGCTGTGCTGACCTGGTTCTCTGGCTCTAAAGCAGCTCTGCTGACCTGGTTCTTAGGCTCTAGAGCAGCTCTGCTGACCTGGTTCTCTGGCTCTAAAGCATCTCTGCTGACCTGGTTTCTCTGGCTCTACAGCAGCTCTGCTGACCTGGTTCTTTGGCTCTAGAGCAGCTCTGCTGACCTGGTTCTTAGGCTCTAAAGCAGCTCTGCTGACCTGGTTCTCTGGCCCTAGAGCACGCCTGCTGACCTGGTTCTTACGGTCTAGAGCAGCTCTGCTGACCTGCTTCTCTGGCTCTACAACGGCTCTGCTGACCTGGTTCTCTGGCTGTAAAGCAGCTCTGCTGATCTGTTTCTCTGGCTCTAGAGCAGCTCTGCTGAACTGGTTCCTAGCCTCTAGATCAGCTGTGCTGACCTGGTTCTCTGGCTCTAAAGCAGCTCTGCTGACCTGGTTCTTAGGCTCTAGAGCAGCTGTGCTGACCTGGTTCTCTGGCTCTAAAGCAGCTCTTCTGACCTGGTTCTTAGGCTCTAGAGCAGCTATGCTGACCTGGTTCTCTGGCTCTACAGCAGCTCTGCTGACCTGGTTGTTTGGCTATAAAGCGGCTCTGCTGACCTGGTTCTCTGATTATAAAGCGCCTCTGCTGACCTGGTTCTCTGGCTGTAAAGCGGCTCTGCTGACCTGGTTCTCTCCCTCTAAAGTAGCTCTGCTGACCTGGTTCTCTGTCTCTACAGCAGCTCTGCTGACCTGGTTCTCTGGCTCTAATGCAGCTCTGCTGATCTGATTATCTGGCTCTAAAACACCTCTGCTGACCTAGTTCTCTGGCTCTCCAACAACTCTACTGACATGTTTCTCTGGCTCTACAACAGCTCTGCTGACCTGGTTCTTAGGGTCTAGAGCGGCTCTGCTGACCTGATTCTCTGGCTCTAAAGCGGCTCTGCTGACCTGGTTCTCTGGCTCTAAAGCGGCTCTGCTTACGTGGTTCTCTGGCTCTAAAGCAGCTCTGCTGACCTGGTTCTCTGGCTCTAGAGCAGCTCTGCTGACCTGGTTCTCTGTCTCTACAATGGCTCTGCTGACCTGGTTCTCTGGCTCTAAAGCACCTCAGCTGCCCTGGTTCTCTGGCTCTGCAGCAGCTCTGCTGACCTGGTTCTCTGGCTCTAGAGCAGCTCTGCTGCCCTGGTTCCTAGGCTCTAGAGTAGCTGTGCTGACTTGGTTCTCTGGCTCTAAAGCAGCTCTGCTGACCTGGTTCTTAGGCACTAGAGCAGCTCTGCTGACCTGGTTCTCTGGCTCTGAAGCGGCTCTGCTGACCTGGTTCTCTGGCCCTAGAGTGGTTCTGCTGACGTTGTTCTCTGGCTCTAGAGCAGATCTGCTGACCTGGTTCCTGGCTCTAGAGCAGCTCTGCTAACCTGGTTCCTGGCTCTAGAACAGCTCTGCTGACCTGGTTCTCTGGCTCTGCAGCAGCTCTGCTGACCTGTTTCTCTGGCTCTAGAGCAGCACTGCTGACCTGCTTCTCTGGCTCTAAAGCGGCTCTGGTGACCTGGTTCTCTGGCCCTAGAGTGGCTCTGCTGACGTTGTTCTCTAGCTCTAGAGCAGATCTGCTGACCTGGTTCCTGGCTCTAGAGCAGCTCTGTGGACCTGGTTCCTGGTTCTAGAGCAGCTCTGCTGACCTGGTTCTCTGGCTCTAAAGCATCTCTGCTGACCCAGTTCTCTGGCTCTGCAGCAGCTCTGCTGACCTGGTTCTCTGGCTCTAGAGCAGCTCTGCTGCCCTGGTTCCTAGGCTCTAGAGCAGCTGTGCTGACCTGGTTCTCTGGCTCTAAAGCAGCTCTGCTGACCTGGTTCTCTGGCTCTAAAGCGGCTCTGCTAACCTGGTTCTCTGGCCCTAGAGTGGCTCTGCTGACATTGTTCTCTGGCTCTAGAGCGGATCTGCTGACCTGGTTCCTGGCTCTAGAGCAGCTCTGTGATCCTGGTTCCTGGTTCTAGAGCAACTCTGCTGAACTGGTTCTCTGGCTCTAAAGCATCTCTGCTGACATGGTTCTTAGGCTCTAGAGCAGCTCTGCTGACCTGGTTCTCTGGTTCTACAACAGCCCTGCTGACCTGGTTTTCTGGCTCTAAAGCAGTTTTGCTGACCTGGTTCCTAGGCTCTAGAGCAGCTCTGCTGACCTGGTCTCTGGCTCTACAGCAGCTCTGTTGACCTGGTTTTCTGGCACTAAAACACCTCTGCTGACCTAGTTCTCTGGCTCTACAGCACCTCTGCTGACATGTTTCTTTGGCTCTACAACAGCTTGCTGACCCGGTTCTCTGCCTCTAGAGCAGCTCTGCTGACCTGGTTCTTAAGCTCTAGAGCGGCTCTGCTGACCTGGTTCTCTGGCTCTAACGTGGCTCTGCTTACCTGGTTCTCTGGCTCTAAAGTGGCTCTGCTTATGTGGTTCTCTGGCTCTGAAGCAGCTCTGCTGACCTGGTTCTCTGGCTCTGCAACAGCTCTGCTGACCTGTTTCTCTGGCTCTAGAGCAGCTCTGCTGACCTGGTTCCTAGGCTCTAGATCAGATGTACTGACCTGGTTCTCTGGCTCTAAAGCAGCTCTGCTGACCTGGTTCTCTGGTTCTACAACAGCCCTGCTGACCTGGTTTTCTGGCTCTAAAGCAGCTTTGCTGACCTGGTTCTCTGGCTCTACAATGGCTCTGCTGACCTGGTTCTCTGGCTCTACAGCAGCTCTGTTGACCTGGTTCTCTGGCACTAAAACACCTCTGCTGACCTAGTTCTCTGGCTCTACAGCACCTCTGCTGACATGTTTCTTTGGCTCTACAACAGCTTGCTGACCTGGTTCTCTGCCTCTAGAGCAGCTCTGCTGACCTGGTTCTTCAGCTCTAGAGCGGCTCTGCTGACCTGGTTCTTTGGCTCTAAAGTGGCTCTGCTGACCTGGTTCTCTGGCTCTAAAGTGGCTCTGCTTATGTGGTTCTCTGGCTCTGAAGCAGCTCTGCTGACCTGGTTCTCTGGCTCTGCAGCAGCTCTGCTGACCTGTTTCTCTGGCTCTAGAGCAGCTCTGCTGACCTGGTTCCTAGGCTCTAGATCAGCTGTGCTGACCTGGTTCTCTGGCTCTAAAGCAGCTCTGCTGACCTGGTTCTTAGGCTCTAGAGCAGCTCTGCTGACCTGGTTCTCTGGCTCTAAAGCATCTCTGCTGACCTGGTTTCTCTGGCTCTGCAGCAGCTCTGCTGACCTGGTTCTTTGGCTTTAGAGCAGCTCTGCTGACCTGGTTCTTAGGCTCTAGAGCAGCTCTGCTGACCTGGTTCTTAGGCTCTAAAGCAGCTCTGCTGACCTGGTTCTCTGGCTCTAGAACACGCCTGCTGAACTGGTTCTTAGGGTCTAGAGCAGCTCTGCTGACCTGGTTCTCTGGCTCTAGAGCAGCTCTGCTGACCTGGTTCTCTCCCTCTAGCGCAGCTCTGCTGACCTGCTTCTCTGGCTCTACAACGGCTCTGCTGACCTGGTTCTCTGGCTCTAAAGCAGCTCTGCTGACCTGTTTCTCTGGCTCTAGAGCAGCTAGGCTGACCTGGTTCCTAGCCTCTAGATCAGCTGTGCTGACCTGGTTCTCTGGCTCTAAAGCAGCTCTGCTGACCTGATACTCTGGCTCTAAAGTGGCTCTGCTTACGTGGTTCTCTGGCTCTAAAGCAGCTCTGCTGACCTGGTTCTCTGGCTCTAGAGCAGCTCTGCTTACCTGGTTCTCTGTCTCTACAATGGCTCTGCTGACCTGGCTCTAAAGCACCTCTGCTGACCTGGTTCTCTGGCTCTGCATCAGCTCTGCTGACCTGTTTCTCTGGCTCTAGAGCAGCTCTGCTGACCTGGTTCCTAGGCTCTAGATCAGCTGTGCTGACCTGGTTCTCTGGCTCTAAAGCAGCTCTGCTGACCTGGTTCTTAGGCTCTAGAGCAGCTCTGCTGACCTGGTTCTCTGGCTCTGCAGCAGCTCTGCTGACCTGGTTCTCTGGCTCTAAAGCACCTCTGCTGACCTGGTTATCTGGCTCTGCAGCAGCTCTGCTGGCCTGTTTCTCTGGCTCTAGAGCAGCTTTGCTGACCTGGTTCCTAGGCTCTAGATCAGCTGTGCTGACCTGGTTCTCTGGCTCTAAAGCAGCTCTGCTGACCTGGTTCTTAGGCTCTAGAGCAGCTCTGCTGACCTGGTTCTCTGGCTCTAAAGCAGCTCTGCTGACCTGGTTTCTCTGGCTCTACAGCAGCTCTGCTGACCTGGTTCTTTGGCTCTAGAGCAGCTCTGCTGACCTGGTTCTTAGGCTCTAAAGCAGCTCTAGTGACCTGGTTCTCTGGCCCTAGAGCACGCCTGCTGACCTGGTTCTTACGGTCTAGAGCAGCTCTGCTGACCTGCTTCTCTGGCTCTACAACGGCTCTGCTGACCTGGTTCTCTGGCTGTAAAGCAGCTCTGCTGATCTGTTTCTCTGGCTCTAGAGCAGCTCTGCTGAACTGGTTCCTAGCCTCTAGATCAGCTGTGCTGACCTGGTTCTCTGGCTCTAAAGCAGCTCTGCTGACCTGGTTCTTAGGCTCTAGAGCAGCTGTGCTGACCTGGTTCTCTGGCTCTAAAGCAGCTCTGCTGACCTGGTTCTTAGGCTCTAGAGCAGCTTTGCTGACCTGGTTCTCTGGCTCTACAGCAGCTCTGCTGACCTGGTTGTTTGGCTATAAAGCGGGTCTGCTGACCTGGTTCTCTGATTATAAAGCGCCTCTGCTGACCTGGTTCTCTGGCTGTAAAGCGGCTCTGCTGACCTGGTTCTCTCCCTCTAAAGTAGCTCTGCTGACCTGGTTCTCTGTCTCTACAGCAGCTCTGCTGACCTGGTTCTCTGGCTCTAATGCAGCTCTGCTGACCTGATTATCTGGCTCTAAAACACCTCTGCTGACCTAGTTCTCTGGCTCTCCAACAACTCTACTGACATGTTTTTCTGGCTCTGCTGACCTGGTTCTTAGGGTCTAGAGCGGCTCTGCTGACCTGGTTCTCTGGCTCTAAATCGGCTCTGCTGACCTGGTTATCTGGCTCTGCAGCAGCTCTGGTGGCCTGTTTCTCTGGCTCTAGAGCAGCTTTGCTGACCTGGTTCCTAGGCTCTAGATCAGCTGTGCTGACCTGGTTCTCTGGCTCTAAAGCAGCTCTGCTGACCTGGTTCTTAGGCTCTAGAGCAGCTCTGCTGACCTGGTTCTCTGGCTCTAAAGCAGCTCTGCTGACCTGGTTTCTCTGGCTCTACAGCAGCTCTGCTGACCTGGTTCTTTGGCTCTAGAGCAGCTCTGCTGACCTGGTTCTTAGGCTCTAAAGCAGCTCTGCTGACCTGGTTCTCTGGCCCTAGAGCACGCCTGCTGACCTGGTTCTTACGGTCTAGAGCAGCTCTGCTGACCTGCTTCTCTGGCTCTACAACGGCTCTGCTGACCTGGTTCTCTGGCTGTAAAGCAGCTCTGCTGATCTGTTTCTCTGGCTCTAGAGCAGCTCTGCTGAACTGGTTCCTAGCCTCTAGATCAGCTGTGCTGACCTGGTTCTCTGGCTCTAAAGCAGCTCTGCTGACCTGGTTCTTAGGCTCTAGAGCAGCTGTGCTGACCTGGTTCTCTGGCTCTAAAGCAGCTATGCTGACCTGGTTCTTAGGCTCTAGAGCAGCTTTGCTGACCTGGTTCTCTGGCTCTACAGCAGCTCTGCTGACCTGGTTGTTTGGCTATAAAGCGGCTCTGCTGACCTGGTTCTCTTATTATAAAGCGCCTCTGCTGACCTGGTTCTCTGGCTGTAAAGCGGCTCTGCTGACCTGGCTCTCTCCCTCTAAAGTAGCTCTGCTGACCTGGTTCTCTGTCTCTACAGCAGCTCTGCTGACCTGGTTCTCTGGCTCTAATGCAGCTCTGCTGACCTGATTATCTGGCTCTAAAACACCTCTGCTGACCTAGTTCTCTGGCTCTCCAACAACTCTACTGACATGTTTCTCTGGCTCTACAACAGCTCTGCTGACCTAGTTCTTAGGGTCTAGAGCGGCTCTGCTGACCTGGTTCCTAGCCTCTAGATCAGCTGTGCTGACCTGGTTCTCTTGCTCTAAAGCAGCTCTGCTGACCTGGTTCTTAGGCTCTAGAGCAGCTGTGCTGACCTGGTTCTCTGGCTCTAAAGCAGCTCTGCTGACCTGGTTCTTAGGCTCTAGGGCAGCTTTGCTGACCTGGTTCTCTGGCTCTACAGCAGCTCTGCTGACCTGGTTGTTTGGCTATAAAGCGAGTCTGCTGACCTGGTTCTCTGATTATAAAGCGCCTCTGCTGACCTGGTTCTCTGGCTGTAAAGCGGCTCTGCTGACCTGGTTCTCTCCCTCTAAAGTAGCTCTGCTGACCTGGTTCTCTGTCTCTACAGCAGCTCTGCTGACCTGGTTCTCTGGCTCTAATGCAGCTCTGCTGACCTGATTATCTGGCTCTAAAACACCTCTGCTGACCTAGTTCTCTGGCTCTCCAACAACTCTACTGACATGTTTTTCTGGCTCTGCTGACCTGGTTCTTAGGGTCTAGAGCGGCTCTGCTGACCTGGTTCTCTGGCTCTAAATCGGCTCTGCTGACCTGGTTATCTGGCTCTGCAGCAGCTCTGGTGGCCTGTTTCTCTGGCTCTAGAGCAGCTTTGCTGACCTGGTTCCTAGGCTCTAGATCAGCTGTGCTGACCTGGTTCTCTGGCTCTAAAGCAGCTCTGCTGACCTGGTTCTTAGGCTCTAGAGCAGCTCTGCTGACCTGGTTCTCAGGCTCTAAAGCAGCTCTGCTGACCTGGTTTCTCTGGCTCTACAGCAGCTCTGCTGACCTGGTTCTTTGGCTCTAGAGCAGCTCTGCTGACCTGGTTCTTAGGCTCTAAAGCA
The DNA here is from genome assembly GCF_964204655.1 of Triturus cristatus. Lineage (NCBI taxonomy): Eukaryota > Metazoa > Chordata > Amphibia > Caudata > Salamandridae > Triturus > Triturus cristatus. The sequence continues at coordinate 29,868 of NW_028187519.1, forward strand.
GCTCTGCTGACCTGGTTCTCTGGCCCTAGAGCACGCCTGCTGACCTGGTTCTTACGGTCTAGAGCAGCTCTGCTGACCTGCTTCTCTGGCTCTACAACGGCTCTGCTGACCTGGTTCTCTGGCTGTAAAGCAGCTCTGCTGATCTGTTTCTCTGGCTCTAGAGCAGCTCTGCTGAACTGGTTCCTAGCCTCTAGATCAGCTGTGCTGACCTGGTTCTCTGGCTCTAAAGCAGCTCTGCTGACCTGGTTCTTAGGCTCTAGAGCAGCTGTGCTGACCTGGTTCTCTGGCTCTAAAGCAGCTCTGCTGACCTGGTTCTTAGGCTCTAGAGCAGCTTTGCTGACCTGGTTCTCTGGCTCTACAGCAGCTCTGCTGACCTGGTTGTTTGGCTATAAAGCGGCTCTGCTGACCTGGTTCTCTGATTATAAAGCGCCTCTGCTGACCTGGTTCTCTGGCTGTAAAGCGGCTCTGCTGACCTGGTTCTCTCCCTCTAAAGTAGCTCTGCTGACCTGGTTCTCTGTCTCTACAGCAGCTCTGCTGACCTGGTTCTCTGGCTCTAATGCAGCTCTGCTGACCTGATTATCTGGCTCTAAAACACCTCTGCTGACCTAGTTCTCTGGCTCTCCAACAACTCTACTGACATGTTTCTCTGGCTCTACAACAGCTCTGCTGACCTGGTTCTTAGGGTCTAGAGCGGCTCTGCTGACCTGATTCTCTGGCTCTAAAGCGGCTCTGCTGACCTGGTTCTCTGGCTCTAAAGCGGCTCTGCTTACGTGGTTCTCTGGCTCTAAAGCAGCTCTGCTGACCTGGTTCTCTGGCTCTAGAGCAGCTCTGCTGACCTGGTTCTCTGTCTCTACAATGGCTCTGCTGACCTGGTTCTCTGGCTCTAAAGCACCTCAGCTGCCCTGGTTCTCTGGCTCTGCAGCAGCTCTGCTGACCTGGTTCTCTGGCTCTAGAGCAGCTCTGCTGCCCTGGTTCCTAGGCTCTAGAGTAGCTGTGCTGACTTGGTTCTCTGGCTCTAAAGCAGCTCTGCTGACCTGGTTCTTAGGCTCTAGAGCAGCTCTGCTGACCTGGTTCTCTGGCTCTGAAGCGGCTCTGCTGACCTGGTTCTCTGGCCCTAGAGTGGTTCTCCTGACGTTGTTCTCTGGCTCTAGAACAGATCTGCTGACCTGGTTCCTGGCTCTAGAGCAGCTCTGCTAACCTGGTTCCTGGCTCTAGAACAGCTCTGCTGACCTGGTTCTCTGGCTCTGCAGCAGCTCTGCTGACCTGTTTCTCTGGCTCTAGAGCAGCTCTGCTGACCTGGTTATCTGGCTCTGCAGCAGCTCTGCTGACCTGTTTGTCTGGCTCTAGAGCAGCTTTGCTGACCTGGTTCCTAGGCTCTAGATCAGCTGTGCTGACCTGGTTCTCTGGCTCTAAAGCAGCTCTGCTGACCTGGTTCTTAGGCTCTAGAGCAGCTCTGCTGACCTGGTTCTCTGGCTCTAAAGCAGCTCTGCTGACCTGGTTTCTCTGGCTCTACAGCAACTCTGCTGACCTGGTTCTTTGGCTCTAGAGCAGCTCTGCTGACCTGGTTCTTAGGATCTAGAGCAGCTGTGCTGACCTGGTTCTCTGGCTCTAAAGCAGCTCTGCTGACCTGGTTCTCTGGCTCTAAAGCGGCTCTGCTAACCTGGTTCTCTGGCCCTAGAGTGGCTCTGCTGACATTGTTCTCTGGCTCTAGAGCGGATCTGCTGACCTGGTTCCTGGCTCTAGAGCAGCTCTGTGAACCTGGTTCCTGGTTCTAGAGCAACTCTGCTGAACTGGTTCTCTGGCTCTAAAGCATCTCTGCTGACATGGTTCTTAGGCTCTAGAGCAGCTCTGCTGACCTGGTTCTCTGGTTCTACAACAGCCCTGCTGACCTGGTTTTCTGGCTCTAAAGCAGTTTTGCTGACCTGGTTCCTAGGCTCTAGAGCAGCTCTGCTGACCTGGTCTCTGGCTCTACAGCAGCTCTGTTGACCTGGTTTTCTGGCACTAAAACACCTCTGCTGACCTAGTTCTCTGGCTCTACAGCACCTCTGCTGACATGTTTCTTTGGCTCTACAACAGCTTGCTGACCTGGTTCTCTGCCTCTAGAGCAGCTCTGCTGACCTGGTTCCTAAGCTCTAGAGCGGCTCTGCTGACCTGGTTCTCTGGCTCTAAAGTTGCTCTGCTTACCTGGTTCTCTGGCTCTAAAGTGGCTCTGCTTATGTGGTTCTCTGGCTCTGAAGCAGCTCTGCTGACCTGGTTCTCTGGCTCTGCAACAGCTCTGCTGACCTGTTTCTCTGGCTCTAGAGCAGCTCTGCTGACCTGGTTCCTAGGCTCTAGATCAGATGTGCTGACCTGGTTCTCTGGCTCTAAAGCAGCTCTGCTGACCTGGTTCTCTGGTTCTACAACAGCCCTGCTGACCTGGTTTTCTGGCTCTAAAGCAGCTTTGCTGACCTGGTTCTCTGGCTCTACAATGGCTCTGCTGACCTGGTTCTCTGGCTCTACAGCAGCTCTGTTGACCTGGTTCTCTGGCACTAAAACACCTCTGCTGACCTAGTTCTCTGGCTCTACAGCACCTCTGCTGACATGTTTCTTTGGCTCTACAACAGCTTGCTGACCTGGTTCTCTGCCTCTAGAGCAGCTCTGCTGACCTGGTTCTTCAGCTCTAGAGCGGCTCTGCTGACCTGGTTCTTTGGCTCTAAAGTGGCTCTGCTGACCTGGTTCTCTGGCTCTAAAGTGGCTCTGCTTATGTGGTTCTCTGGCTCTGAAGCAGCTCTGCTGACCTGGTTCTCTGGCTCTGCAGCAGCTCTGCTGACCTGTTTCTCTGGCTCTAGAGCAGCTCTGCTGACCTGGTTCCTAGGCTCTAGATCAGCTGTGCTGACCTGGTTCTCTGGCTCTAAAGCAGCTCTGCTGACCTGGTTCTTAGGCTCTAGAGCAGCTCTGCTGACCTGGTTCTCTGGCTCTAAAGCATCTCTGCTGACCTGGTTTCTCTGGCTCTGCAGCAGCTCTGCTGACCTGGTTCTTTGGCTTTAGAGCAGCTCTGCTGACCTGGTTCTTAGGCTCTAGAGCAGCTCTGCTGACCTGGTTCTTAGGCTCTAAAGCAGCTCTGCTGACCTGGTTCTCTGGCTCTAGAGCACGCCTGCTGAACTGGTTCTTAGGGTCTAGAGCAGCTCTGCTGACCTGGTTCTCTGGCTCTAGAGCAGCTCTGCTGACCTGGTTCTCTCCCTCTAGCGCAGCTCTGCTGACCTGCTTCTCTGGCTCTACAACGGCTCTGCTGACCTGGTTCTCTGGCTCTAAAGCAGCTCTGCTGACCTGTTTCTCTGGCTCTAGAGCAGCTAGGCTGACCTGGTTCCTAGACTCTAGATCAGCTGTGCTGACCTGGTTCTCTGGCTCTAAAGCAGCTCTGCTGACCTGATACTCTGGCTCTAAAGTGGCTCTGCTTACGTGGTTCTCTGGCTCTAAAGCAGCTCTGTTGACCTGGTTCTCTGGCTCTAGAGCAGCTCTGCTTACCTGGTTCTCTGTCTCTACAATGGCTCTGCTGACCTGGCTCTAAAGCACCTCTGCTGACCTGGTTCTCTGGCTCTGCATCAGCTCTGCTGACCTGTTTCTCTGGCTCTAGAGCAGCTCTGCTGACCTGGTTCCTAGGCTCTAGATCAGCTGTGCTGACCTGGTTCTCTGGCTCTAAAGCAGCTCTGCTGACCTGGTTCTTAGGCTCTAGAGCAGCTCTGCTGACCTGGTTCTCTGGCTCTGCAGCAGCTCTGCTGACCTGGTTCTCTGGCTCTAAAGCACCTCTGCTGACCTGGTTATCTGGCTCTGCAGCAGCTCTGCTGGCCTGTTTCTCTGGCTCTTGAGCAGCTTTGCTGACCTGGTTCCTAGGCTCTAGATCAGCTGTGCTGACCTGGTTCTCTGGCTCTAAAGCAGCTCTGCTGACCTGGTTCTTAGGCTCTAGAGCAGCTCTGCTGACCTGGTTCTCTGGCTCTAAAGCAGCTCTGCTGACCTGGTTTCTCTGGCTCTACAGCAGCTCTGCTGACCTGGTTCTTTGGCTCTAGAGCAGCTCTGCTGACCTGGTTCTTAGGCTCTAAAGCAGCTCTGCTGACCTGGTTCTCTGGCCCTAGAGCACGCCTGCTGACCTGGTTCTTACGGTCTAGAGCAGCTCTGCTGACCTGCTTCTCTGGCTCTACAACGGCTCTGCTGACCTGGTTCTCTGGCTGTAAAGCAGCTCTGCTGATCTGTTTCTCTGGCTCTAGAGCAGCTCTGCTGAACTGGTTCCTAGCCTCTAGATCAGCTGTGCTGACCTGGTTCTCTGTCTCTAAAGCAGCTCTGCTGACCTGGTTCTTAGGCTCTAGAGCAGCTGTGCTGACCTGGTTCTCTGGCTCTAAAGCAGCTCTGCTGACCTGGTTCTTAGGCTCTAGAGCAGCTTTGCTGACCTGGTTCTCTGGCTCTACAGCAGCTCTGCTGACCTGGTTGTTTGGCTATAAAGCGGGTCTGCTGACCTGGTTCTCTGATTATAAAGCGCCTCTGCTGACCTGGTTCTCTGGCTGTAAAGCGGCTCTGCTGACCTGGTTCTCTCCCTCTAAAGTAGCTCTGCTGACCTGGTTCTCTGTCTCTACAGCAGCTCTGCTGACCTGGTTCTCTGGCTCTAATGCAGCTCTGCTGACCTGATTATCTGGCTCTAAAACACCTCTGCTGACCTAGTTCTCTGGCTCTCCAACAACTCTACTGACATGTTTTTCTGGCTCTGCTGACCTGGTTCTTAGGGTCTAGAGCGGCTCTGCTGACCTGGTTCTCTGGCTCTAAATCGGCTCTGCTGACCTGGTTATCTGGCTCTGCAGCAGCTCTGGTGGCCTGTTTCCCTGGCTCTAGAGCAGCTTTGCTGACCTGGTTCCTAGGCTCTAGATCAGCTGTGCTGACCTGGTTCTCTGGCTCTAAAGCAGCTCTGCTGACCTGGTTCTTAGGCTCTAGAGCAGCTCTGCTGACCTGGTTCTCTGGCTCTAAAGCAGCTCTGCTGACCTGGTTTCTCTGGCTCTACAGCAGCTCTGCTGACCTGGTTCTTTGGCTCTAGAGCAGCTCTGCTGACCTGGTTCTTAGGCTCTAAAGCAGCTCTGCTGACCTGGTTCTCTGGCCCTAGAGCACGCCTGCTGACCTGGTTCTTACGGTCTAGAGCAGCTCTGCTGACCTGCTTCTCTGGCTCTACAACGGCTCTGCTGACCTGGTTCTCTGGCTGTAAAGCAGCTCTGCTGATCTGTTTCTCTGGCTCTAGAGCAGCTCTGCTGAACTGGTTCCTAGCCTCTAGATCAGCTGTGCTGACCTGGTTCTCTGGCTCTAAAGCAGCTCTGCTGACCTGGTTCTTAGGCTCTAGAGCAGCTGTGCTGACCTGGTTCTCTGGCTCTAAAGCAGCTCTGCTGACCTGGTTCTTAGGCTCTAGAGCAGCTTTGCTGACCTGGTTCTCTGGCTCTACAGCAGCTCTGCTGACCTGGTTGTTTGGCTATAAAGCGGCTCTGCTGACCTGGTTCTCTGATTATAAAGCGCCTCTGCTGACCTGGTTCTCTGGCTGTAAAGCGGCTCTGCTGACCTGGTTCTCTCCCTCTAAAGTAGCTCTGCTGACCTGGTTCTCTGTCTCTACAGCAGCTCTGCTGACCTGGTTCTCTGGCTCTAATGCAGCTCTGCTGACCTGATTATCCGGCTCTAAAACACCTCTGCTGACCTAGTTCTCTGGCTCTCCAACAACTCTACTGACATGTTTCTCTGGCTCTACAACAGCTCTGCTGACCTGGTTCTTAGGGTCTAGAGCGGCTCTGCTGACCTGGTTCCTAGCCTCTAGATCAGCTGTGCTGACCTGGTTCTCTGGCTCTAAAGCAGCTCTGCTGACCTGGTTCTTAGGCTCTAGAGCAGCTGTGCTGACCTGGTTCTCTGGCTCTAAAGCAGCTCTGCTGACCTGGTTCTTAGGCTCTAGGGCAGCTTTGCTGACCTGGTTCTCTGGCTCTACAGCAGCTCTGCTGACCTGGTTGTTTGGCTATAAAGCGGGTCTGCTGACCTGGTTCTCTGATTATAAAGTGCCTCTGCTGACCTGGTTCTCTGGCTGTAAAGCGGCTCTGCTGACCTGGTTCTCTCCCTCTAAAGTAGCTCTGCTGACCTGGTTCTCTGTCTCTACAGCAGCTCTGCTGACCTGGTTCTCTGGCTCTAATGCAGCTCTGCTGACCTGATTATCTGGCTCAAAAACACCTCTGCTGACCTAGTTCTCTGGCTCTCCAACAATTCTACTGACATGTTTTTCTGGCTCTGCTGACCTGGTTCTTAGGGTCTAGAGCGGCTCTGCTGACCTGGTTCTCTGGCTCTAAATCGGCTCTGCTGACCTGGTTATCTGGCTCTGCAGCAGCTCTGGTGGCCTGTTTCTCTGGCTCTAGAGCAGCTTTGCTGACCTGGTTCCTAGGCTCTAGATCAGCTGTGCTGACCTGGTTCTCTGGCTCTAAAGCAGCTCTGCTGACCTGGTTCTTAGGCTCTAGAGCAGCTCTGCTGACCTGGTTCTCTGGCTCTAAAGCAGCTCTGCTGACCTGGTTTCTCTGGCTCTACAGCAGCTCTGCTGACCTGGTTCTTTGGCTCTAGAGCAGCTCTGCTGACCTGGTTCTTAGGCTCTAAAGCAGCTCTGCTGACCTGCTTCTCTGGCCCTAGAGCACGCCTGCTGACCTGGTTCTTACGGTCTAGAGCAGCTCTGCTGACCTGCTTCTCTGGCTCTACAACGGCTCTGCTGACCTGGTTCTCTGGCTGTAAAGCAGCTCTGCTGATCTGTTTCTCTGGCTCTAGAGCAGCTCTGCTGAACTGGTTCCTAGCCTCTAGATCAGCTGTGCTGACCTGGTTCTCTGGCTCTAAAGCAGCTCTGCTGACCTGGTTCTTAGGCTCTAGAGCAGCTGTGCTGACCTGGTTCTCTGGCTCTAAAGCAGCTCTGCTGACCTGGTTCTTAGGCTCTAGAGCAGCTTTGCTGACCTGGTTCTCTGGCTCTACAGCAGCTCTGCTGAACTGGTTGTTTGGCTATAAAGCGGCTCTGCTGACCTGGTTCTCTGATTATAAAGCGCCTCTGCTGACCAGGTTCTCTGGCTGTAAAGCGGCTCTGCTGACCTGGTTCTCTCCCTCTAAAGTAGCTCTGCTGACCTGGTTCTCTGTCTCTACAGCAGCTCTGCTGACCTGGTTCTCTGGCTCTAATGCAGCTCTGCTGACCTGATTATCTGGCTCTAAAACACCTCTGCTGACCTAGTTCTCTGGCTCTCCAACAACTCTACTGACATGTTTCTCTGGCTCTACAACAGCTCTGCTGACCTGGTTCTTAGGGTCTAGAGCGGCTCTGCTGACCTGATTCTCTGGCTCTAAAGCGGCTCTGCTGACCTGGTTCTCAGGCTCTAAAGCGGCTCTGCTTACGTGGTTCTCTGGCTCTAAAGCAGCTCTGCTGACCTGGTTCTCTGGCTCTAGAGCAGCTCTGCTGACCTGGTTCTCTGTCTCTACAATGGCTCTGCTGACCTGGTTCTCTGGCTCTAAAGCACCTCAGCTGCCCTGGTTCTCTGGCTCTGCAGCAGCTCTGCTGACCTGGTTCTCTGGCTCTAGAGCAGCTCTGCTGCCCTGGTTCCTAGGCTCTAGAGTAGCTGTGCTGACTTGGTTCTCTGGCTCTAAAGCAGCTCTGCTGACCTGGTTCTTAGGCTCTAGAGCAGCTCTGCTGACCTGGTTCTCTGGCTCTGAAGCGGCTCTGCTGACCTGGTTCTCTGGCCCTAGAGTGGTTCTCCTGACGTTGTTCTCTGGCTCTGCAGCAGCTCTGCTGACCTGTTTCTCTGGCTCTAGAGCAGCTCTGCTGACCTGCTTCTCTGGCTCTAAAGCGGCTCTGGTGACCTGGTTCTCTGGCCCTAGAGTGGCTCTGCTGACGTTGTTCTCTAGCTCTAGAGCAGATCTGCTGACCTGGTTCCTGGCTCTAGTGCAGCTCTGTGGACCTGGTTCCTGGTTCTAGAGCAGCTCTGCTGACCTGGTTCTCTGGCTCTAAAGCATCTCTGCTGACCCAGTTCTCTGGCTCTGCAGCAGCTCTGCTGACCTGGTTCTCTGGCTCTAGAGCAGCTCTGCTGCCCTGGTTCCTAGGCTCTAGAGCAGCTGTGCTGACCTGGTTCTCTGGCTCTAAAGCAGCTCTGCTGACCTGGTTCTCTGGCTCTAAAGCGGCTCTGCTAACCTGGTTCTCTGGCCCTAGAGTGGCTCTGCTGACATTGTTCTCTGGCTCTAGAGCGGATCTGCTGACCTGGTTCCTGGCTCTAGAGCAGCTCTGTGAACCTGGTTCCTGGTTCTAGAGCAACTCTACTGAACTGGTTCTCTGGCTCTAAAGCATCTCTGCTGACATGGTTCTTAGGCTCTAGAGCAGCTCTGCTGACCTGGTTCTCTGGTTCTACAACAGCCCTGCTGACCTGGTTTTCTGGCTCTAAAGCAGTTTTGCTGACCTGGTTCCTAGGCTCTAGAGCAGCTCTGCTGACCTGGTCTCTGGCTCTACAGCAGCTCTGTTGACCTGGTTTTCTGGCACTAAAACACCTCTGCTGACCTAGTTCTCTGGCTCTACAGCACCTCTGCTGACATGTTTCTTTGGCTCTACAACAGCTTGCTGACCTGGTTCTCTGCCTCTAGAGCAGCTCTGCTGACCTGGTTCTTAAGCTCTAGAGCGGCTGTGCTGACCTGGTTCTCTGGCTCTAAAGTGGCTCTGCTTACCTGGTTCTCTGGCTCTAAAGTGGCTCTGCTTATGTGGTTCTCTGGCTCTGAAGCAGCTCTGCTGACCTGGTTCTCTGGCTCTGCAACAGCTCTGCTGACCTGTTTCTCTGGCTCTAGAGCAGCTCTGCTGACCTGGTTCCTAGGCTCTAGATCAGATGTGCTGACCTGGTTCTCTGGCTCTAAAGCAGCTCTGCTGACCTGGTTCTTAGGCCCTAGAGCAGCTCTGCTGACCTGGTTCCTAGGCTCTAGATCAGCTGTGCAGACCTGGTTCTCTGGCTCTAAAGCAGCTCTGCTGACCTGGTTCTTAGGCTCTAGAGCAGCTCTGCTGACCTGGTTCTCTGGCTCTAAAGCATCTCTGCTGACCTGGTTTCTCTGGCTCTTCAGCAGCTCTGCTGACCTGGTTCTTTGGCTCTAGAGCAGCTCTACTGACCTGGTTCTTAGGCTCTAGAGCAGCTCTGCTGACTTGGTTCTTAGGCTCTAAAGCAGCTCTGCTGACCTGGTTCTCTGGCTCTTGAGCAAGCCTGCTGACGTGGTTCTTAGGGTCTAGAGCAGCTCTGCTGACCTGGTTCTCTGGCTCTAGAGCAGCTCTGCTGACCTGGTTCTCTCTTTCTAGCGCAGCTCTGCTGACCTGCTTCTCTGGCTATACAACGGCTCTGCTGACCTGGTTCTCTGGCTCTAAAGCAGCTCTGCTGACCTGTTTCTCTGGCTCTAGAGCAGCTAGGCTGACCTGGTTCCTAGCCTCTAGATCAGCTGTGCTGACCTGGTTCTCTGGCTCTAGAGCGGCTCTGCTGACCTGGTTCTCTGGCTCTAAATCAGCTCTGCTGACCTGGTACTCTGGCTCTAAAGTGGCTCTGCTTACGAGGTTCTCTGGCTCTAAAGCAGCTCTGCTGACCTGGTTCTCTGGCTCTAGAGCAGCTCTGCTGACCTGATTCTCTGTCTCTACAATGGCTCTGCTGACCTGTTACTCTGGCTCTAGAGCAGCTCTGCTGACCTGGTTCCTAGGCTCTAGATCAGCTGTGCTGACCTGGTTCTCTGGCTCTAAAGCAGCTCTGCTGACCTGGTTCTTAGGCTCTAGAGCATCTCTGCTGACCTGGTTCTCTGGCTCTGCAGCAGCTCTGCTGACCTGGTTCTCTGGCTCTAAAGCACCTCTGCTGACCTGGTTATCTGGCTCTGTAGCAGCTCTGCTGACCTGTTTCTCTGGCTCTAGAGCAGCTTTGCTGACCTGGTTCCTAGGCTCTAGATCAGCTGTACTGACCTGGTTCTCTGGCTCTAAAGCAGCTCTGCTGACCTGGTTCTTAGGCTCTAGAGCAGCTCTGCTGACCTGGTTCTCTGGCTCTAAAGCAGCTCTGCTGACCTGGTTCTCTGGCTCTAAAGCAGCTCTGCTGACCTGTTTCTCTGGCTCTAGAGCAGCTAGGCTGACCTGGTTCCTAGCCTCTAGATCAGCTGTGCTGACCTGGTTCTCTGGCTCTAGAGCGGCTCTGCTGACCTGGTTCTCTGGCTCTAAATCAGCTCTGCTGACCTGGTACTCTGGCTCTAAAGTGGCTCTGCTTACGAGGTTCTCTGGCTCTAAAGCAGCTCTGCTGACCTGGTTCTCTGGCTCTAGAGCAGCTCTGCTGACCTGGTTCTCTGTCTCTACAATGGCTCTGCTGACCTGTTACTCTGGCTCTAGAGCAGCTCTGCTGACCTGGTTCCTAGGCTCTAGATCAGCTGTGCTGACCTGGTTCTCTGGCTCTAAAGCAGCTCTGCTGACCTGGTTCTTAGGCTCTAGAGCATCTCTGCTGACCTGGTTCTCTGGCTCTGCAGCAGCTCTGCTGACCTGGTTCTCTGGCTCTAAAGCACCTCTGCTGACCTGGTTATCTGGCTCTGTAGCAGCTCTGCTGACCTGTTTCTCTGGCTCTAGAGCAGCTTTGCTGACCTGGTTCCTAGGCTCTAGATCAGCTGTACTGACCTGGTTCTCTGGCTCTAAAGCAGCTCTGCTGACCTGGTTTCTCTGGCTCTACAGCAGCTCTGCTGACCGGGTTCTTTGGCTCTAGAGCAGCTCTGCTGACCTGGTTCTTAGGCTCTAAAGCAGCTCTGCTGACCTGGTTCTCTGGCCCTAGAGCACGCCTGCTGACCTGGTTCTTACGGTCTAGAGCAGCTCTGCTGACCTGCTTCTCTGGCTCTACAACGGCTCTGCTGACCTGGTTCTCTGGCTGTAAAGCAGCTCTGCTGATCTGTTTCTCTGGCTCTAGAGCAGCTCTGCTGAACTGGTTCCTAGTCTCTAGATCAGCTGTGCTGACCTGTTTCTCTGGCTCTAAAGCAGCTCTGCTGACCTGGTTCTTAGGATCTAGAGCAGCTGTGCTGACCTGGTTCTCCGGCTCTAAAGCAGCTCTGCTGACCTGGTTCTTAGGCTCTAGAGCAGCTTTGCTGACCTGGTTCTCTGGCTCTACAGCAGCTCTGCTGACCTGGTTGTTTGGCTATAAAGCGGCTCTGCTGACCTGGTTCTCTGATTATAAAGCGCCTCTGCTGACCTGGTTCTCTGGCTGTAAAGCGGCTCTGCTGACCTGGTTCTCTCCCTCTAAAGTAGCTCTGCTGACCTGGTTCTCTGTCTCTACAGCAGCTCTGCTGACCTGGTTCTCTGGTTCTAATGCAGGTCTGCTGACCTGATTATCTGGCTCTAAAACACCTCTGCTGACCTAGTTCTCTGGCTCTCTAACAACTCTACTGACATGTTTCTCTGGCTCTACAACAGCTCTGCTGACCTGGTTCTTAGGGTCTAGAGCGGCTCTGCTGACCTGGTTCTCTGGCTCTAAATCGGCTCTGCTGACCTGATTCTCTGGCTCTAAAGCGGCTCGGCTGACCTGGTTCTCTGGCTCTAAAGCGGCTCTGCTTACGTGGTTCTCTGGCTCTAAAGCAGCTCTGCTGACCTGGTTCTCTGGCTCTAGAGCAGCTCTGCTGACCTGGTTCTCTGTCTCTACAATGGCTCTGCTGACCTGGTTCTCTGGCTCTAAAGCACCTCAGCTGCCCTGGTTCTCTGGCTCTGCAGCAGCTCTGCTGACCTGGTTCTCTGGCTCTAGAGCAGCTCTGCTGCCCTGGTTCCTAGGCTCTAGAGCAGCTGTGCTGACTTGGTTCTCTGGCTCTAAAGCAGCTCTGCTGACCTGGTTCTTAGGCTCTAGAGCAGCTCTGCTGACCTGGTTCTCTGGCTCTGAAGCGGCTCTGCTGACCTGGTTCTCTGGCCCTAAAGTGGCTCTGTTGACGTTGTTCTCTGGCTCTAGAGCAGATCTGCTGACCTGGTTCCTGGCTCTAGAGCAGCTCTGCTAACCTGGTTCCTGGCTCTAGAACAGCTCTGCTGACCTGGTTCTCTGGCTCTGCAGCAGCTCTGCTGACCTGTTTCTCTGGCTCTAGAGCAGCTCTGCTGACCTCGTTCCAAGGCTCTAGATCAGCTGTGCTGACCTGGTTCTCTGGCTCTAAAGCAGCTCTGCTGACCTGGTTCTTAGGCTCTAGAGCAGCTCTGCTGACCTGGTTCTCTGGCTTTAAATCATCTCTGCTGACCTGGTTTCTCTGGCTCTACAGCAGCTCTGCTGACCTCGTTCTTTGGCTCTAGAGCAGCTCTGCTGACCTGGTTCTTAGGCTCTAGAGCAGCTCTGCTGACCTGGTTCTTAGGCTCTAAAGCAGCTCTGCTGACCTGGTTCTCTGGCTCTAGAGCACGCCTGCTGACCTGGTTCTTAGGGTCTAGAGCAGCTCTGCTGACCTGGTTCTCTGGCTCTAGAGCAGCTCTGCTGACCTGGTTCTCTCCCTCTAGATCAGCTCTGCTGACCTGCTTCTCTGGCTCTACAACAGCTCTGCTGACCTGTTTCTCTGGCTCTAGAGCAGCTCTGCTGACCTGGTTCCTAGCCTCTGGATCAGCTGTGCTGACCTGGTTCTCTGGCTCTAGAGAGGCTCTGCTGACCTGGTTCTCTGGCTCTAAAGCAGCTCTGCTGACCTGGTACTCTGGCTCTAAAGTGGCTCTGCTTACGTGGTTCTCTGGCTCTAAAGCAGCTCTGGTGACCTGGTTCTCTGGCTCTAGAGCAGCTCTGCTGACCTGGTTCTCTGTCTCTACAATGGCTCTGCTGACCTGGTTCTCTGGTTTTAAAGCACCTCTGCTGACCTGGTTCTCTGGCTCTGCATCAGCTCTGCTGACCTGTTTCTCTGGCTCTAGAGCAGCTCTGCTGACCTGGTTCCTAGGCTCTAGATCAGCTGTGCTGACTTGGTTCTCTCGCTCTAAAGCAGCTCTGCTGACCTGGTTCTTAGGCTCTAGAGCAGCTCTGCTGACCTGGTTCTCTGGCTCTGCAGCAGCTCTGCTGACCTGTTTCTCTGGCTCTAAAGCACCTCTGCTGACCTGGTTATCTGGCTCTGCAGCAGCTCTGCTGACCTGTTTCTCTGGCTCTAGAGCAGCTTTGCTGACCTGGTTCCTAGGCTCTAGTTCAGCTGTGCTGACCTGGTTCTCTGGCTCTAAAGCAGCTCTGATTACCTGGTTCTTAGGCTCTAGAGCAGCTCTGCTGACCTGGTTCTCTGGCTCTAAAGCAGCTCTGCTGACCTGGTTTCTCTGGCTCTACAGCAGCTCTGCTGACCTGGTTCCTTGGCTCTAGAGCAGCTCTGCTGACCTGGTTCTTAGGCTCTAGAGCAGCTCTGCTGACCTGGTTCTTAGGCTCTAAAGCAGCTCTACTGACCTGGTTCTCTGGCACTAGAGCACACCTGCTGACCTGGTTCTTAGGGTCTAGAGCAGCTCTGCTGACCTGGTTCTCTGGCTCTAGAGCAGCTCTGCTGACCTGGTTCTCTCCCTCTAGAGCAGCCCTGCTGACCTGCTTCTCTGGCTCTAAAGCGGCTCTGCTGACCTGGTTCTCTGGCCCTAGAGTGGCTCTGCTGACGTTGTTCTCTAGCTCTAGAGCAGATCTGCTGACCTGGTTCCTGGCTCTAGAGCAGCTCTGTGGACCTGGTTCCTGGTTCTAGAGCAGCTCTGCTGACCTGGTTCTCTGGCTCTAAAGCATCTCTGCTGACCCAGTTCTCTGGCTCTGCAGCAGCTCTGCTGACCTGGTTCTCTGGCTCTAGAGCAGCTCTGCTGCCCTGGTTCCTAGGCTCTAGAGCAGCTGTGCTGACCTGGTTCTCTGGCTCTAAAGCAGCTCTGCTGACCTGGTTCTCTGGCTCTAAAGCGGCTCTGCTAACCTGGTTCTCTGGCCCTAGAGTGGCTCTGCTGACATTGTTCTCTGGCTCTAGAGCGGATCTGCTGACCTGGTTCCTGGCTCTAGAGCAGCTCTGTGAACCTGGTTCCTGGTTCTAGAGCAAGTCTGCTGAACTGGTTCTCTGGCTCTAAAGCATCTCTGCTGACATGGTTCTTAGGCTCTAGAGCAGCTCTGCTGACCTGGTTCTCTGGTTCTACAACAGCCCTGCTGACCTGGTTTTCTGGCTCTAAAGCAGCTCTGCTGACCTGGTTCTCTGGCTCTACAATGGCTCTGCTGACCTGGTTCTCTGGCTCTAAAGCATCTCTGCTGACATGGTTCTTAGGCTCTAGAGCAGCTCTGCTGACCTGGTTCTCTGGTTCTACAACAGCCCTGCTGACCTGGTTTTCTGGCTCTAAAGCAGTTTTGCTGACCTGGTTCCTAGGCTCTAGAGCAGCTCTGCTGACCTGGTCTCTGGCTCTACAGCAGCTCTGTTGACCTGGTTTTCTGGCACTAAAACACCTCTGCTGACCTAGTTCTCTGGCTCTACAGCACCTCTGCTGACATGTTTCTTTGGCTCTACAACAGCTTGCTGACCTGGTTCTCTGCCTCTAGAGCAGCTCTGCTGACCTGGTTCTCTGGCTCTAAAGTGGCTCTGCTTATGTGGTTCTCTGGCTCTGAAGCAGCTCTGCTGACCTGGTTCTCTGGCTCTGCAACAGCTCTGCTGACCTGTTTCTCTGGCTCTAGAGCAGCTCTGCTGACCTGGTTCCTAGGCTCTAGATCAGATGTGCTGACCTGGTTCTCTGGCTCTAAAGCAGCTCTGCTGACCTGGTTCTTAGGCTCTAGAGCAGCTCTGCTGACCTGGTTCCTAGGCTCTAGATCAGCTGTGCTGACCTGGTTCTCTGGCTCTAAAGCAGCTCTGCTGACCTGGTTCTTAGGCTCTAGAGCAGCTCTGCTGACCTGGTTCTCTGGCTCTAAAGCATCTCTGCTGACCTGGTTTCTCTGGCTCTTCAGCAGCTCTGCTGACCTGGTTCTTTGGCTCTAGAGCAGCTCTACTGACCTGGTTCTTAGGCTCTAGAGCAGCTCTGCTGACTTGGTTCTTGGGCTCTAAAGCAGCTCTGCTGACCTGGTTCTCTGGCTCTTGAGCAAGCCTGCTGACGTGGTTCTTAGGGTCTAGAGCAGCTCTGCTGACCTGGTTCTCTGGCTCTAGAGCAGCTCTGCTGACCTGGTTCTCTCTTTCT